>NW_019396416.1:162154-307368 GCF_000591075.1 Eurytemora carolleeae | reverse complement strand
ACTCTACTCTACTCTACTCTACTCTACTCTACTCTACTCTACTCTACTCTACTCTACTCTACTCTACTCTACTCTACTCTATTCTAGGTTGATAAGATTAATGATTCTGACCAACAGTCCTCTGATGATGAATTTATCAGGTATCTAAATCGTTTATAAAAACCTGTACAAAAATAAGTAAATTTTAGACAATATACGAAAAAGTTCAAACACGTGTTATACTGTTAAAACTTTCAAATTTCAAAACAAATTTAAACTTTATTTTACAAAAGAAATCGAGCAATGAGAAAGATGAGACTTTAAAAACGACCTAAAACTCTTTCAATATACCAATCCGCAGATTAAATTTTACTTTGTACATTTAAAACAGATTTGGAGAAAAAATTACCATTGCTGAGAACTTTGAAAATTAGTAAAAGTATTTAATAAGTTCCGTACAGACGTGTCTGAAGTCTCATCCTTTGTGGGTAACCCTGTATTTTGTAACTGTAACAAAACCTATGAAAAAACATGTATATAAACTCCTTTGGCCGAAAAATCCCTTACAACATCTTTAATAGTACTTTTTTGTTTCTACTAATACTATTTTTTAATAAAACCCCAACTTTTTTAGAGCTTTCCAAGAAGAAGATGAATATTCTGAAGATGAAAGGGAAATAAAAGTTCTTAATACAAGGAGTGTATAAAATGTAAAACATAATTTATCATTAAAGGGAATATTGTTGTAATTTCAAGTGCCCCCCCCCCCCATTTAAACATTTTTCTTCTCAAAAATGTGTAAGATATCTAATAAGTTTCTTCATTGTTTCTGCAGTATGAAGGCGCAAGTTGCACAACTTAATTGAGAAACCACAATTAAAAACAAATTTTATTTAGAAACATGTATTATTATGTATTACTTATTCATTCTATTCTTGATTAGGTTAAGCTTTATTTAAGGATACCGTTGTGATTTAGACTTTCCTTCTTAAAATGGTTACGTCTAACAGTCCCTTTAACCGGTTTTAAAATCCTAGTTGAACAAGGATCTAATGAAACTTTAATGAAAATCTAATTAATCTCTTTTCTCATTGGGAGGAAACTTTAGAAGAAAAATTTGTCCATAGAAAAGGGAAGTTTGGATAAAGGAACTTGATAAAGCACTGGACTCAAACTCAAATAATTGAATCCCTCTAGCTTTGAATTCTGATTCTGCAAACCTTAGTTATTTCTGACTTTGAATACTAAATCTTGCAGAAATTATTCAAATAATTCGTTTCTTGAAGGTTTTGATTAGAAATACAGCTGAAAATTATCAATATTAAAGTTTGAGGTAGTGAATAGTTCCATTGCAGAGTTTTATTTATTGGCAAAAGTTTTGTTCATTCTATAAATTATGATTTTTAAAGAAAGTTTAGATAATACAGAGATATATAACACCTCCAATCAGATTTCTGTGATCAGAAACTGATATTTTAATCCCTATATCTTTGTAATCCGACGTCGTACACATATCTTTGATATTTCAAACAATAAATTTTGTTAGATCAAATAGTTTAAGTTTGACGTAGACCGTAATTTCAAGTGTTCAAGTGAGTGAGTTTCCCAATATAAATTTGAGGAAAATAGGTCAAGGGGGTTCATGAGTTATGATCGGACATCTAGATAGACAGAGATTAATACTTTGAATATATAGTAGCTGAAGTGCCCGGCGTTGCCCGTTGTAAAAACAAATTTAGAATTTTGGAAAAAATATACGATTCTTGAAAGAAAATTCATTTCGAATTTTTTTTAGCCTTTGTTACCCCAATGGTATAACATTGGGTTCCCTAAAAAATGTCAGCTCACTTGGTCCAGTCGTTTGGCCAGCCATAGCTATTATATATACATTACATACACCCTACAATATACGAGTAAAAGCTTTATTGTATAGATAGATATTCTTATTTGTATAACCTGCTGCATACCTTAAAATATGAATTCTGTTATATCAAATGAAAGTTTGCAACGACTAAGGGATTTGGAAACATTAGTTTGCGACGAGTATTCAGTTCTTTTTTATCTTAAATTGAAATATTGGGATCAATTAAAATTATATCTTAAAGGAATTGAGTTTTTGCCACAACCTTTGATTTTTTAATCCCAATATCTCTGCAACCCAATGTCGTAGACATATTTCAAACTATGTATTCTGATATATCAAATAATCTAAGTTTAAAATATTAAAGGTTTACACCATCAGGTTGCAAAGATATAGGAATTAGAACATATGAGTTTGTGACAAAGACTCAGTTCCTTTGCTAATCCCTATGCCTTTTGCAACCTGTTGGTGTAAACCCCTTAATATTTTAAAATAGATTGTTTTATCTTATATATTTAAACCGCCGCTCAAATTCTTTAAATTCCGCCACTGACTAGAAAAGTGCTTAATTCTGACAATGTCCGCCATTGTTTCTGAAGAAGAAATGTGCAATTTATGATGCATGTTCTTTTTCAGTGTTACCGTTGTGCATCGAACATACCCCTTTTCAAATTGAGGGAATTACCTAAAATTACATCGACACCCTAAATTCAGAAATGTTATGCTTAGGAGTTTATGAAGATTACAGAGGGTAGAGAAATGATGGAAATTCTGAATGATTTCAAAACTTTTATCTCAAGAATTGGAATAATTCCGGGACATATCAACAATTTCTTTCCAGCTTTCAGGGATGTCCAGTTCTATGAATTGTTTTTTTTTGTCAAAAATTGTTTTAAACGAGGATACATTTTCGCTCAACTTTTTCTACCAAAAAAATTCTTCTACGGTGGTAGGCGATTATATTCATATAATGAAGACGAGTTTTTTTTTATTTAAGTTGTAATTGTAAACAAGCTTTTTTCGAATTACAAGTTTACAAGTTAATAAAGAGAAGCTTTTCTTAATGACTGCTTCTCTTTGTTTCTATGTTTTGTGTATAAAAATTTGATATTAATTAAAATAAAAATCGAAAGTTATCTTTATTATATTGATATAATCGTCAACCACCGTATATGAAAATATTTGCCTTTTTGTGTGTAGTGAACTCTGCATAAAGTTCTGAAAAGCTTGTTTTTTTATATTATATTTTAATTAAGTCTAGAGAACTGTAATTTCATTAGAACGTTCGTAAAGCGTGAGGTTTCGTTCAAATTCAACGATTTATTAGGTAATACTCTAGGGTTAAAGTGTCTTGATACATAATTATGCTTGAAAAAAATAAGTTAGGTCTAACTAGAGGGACGAAATAAACGCATTATACCCCCTCCCCCCTCTATCCCGTTCTAGCGATAAGTTTTTAAACAAAAAATAAGTTAGGTCTAACTAGAGGTACGCAATAAACGCATTATACCCCCCCCCCCTCNCCCCCCCCCCCTCTATCCCGTTTTAGCGATAAGTTTTTAAACAAAAAATGTCCGATCGTTCATCTGGTTCAGGCGAATATCCTCTCTCAGGATTAAACTTTTAAATAGTATTTAATTAAATACTTTGGGGGTATTTTTTTTAAAGTGAAAATATTTTATAAATGTCTTAAAAAAAAGAACGAAATCCAATGTTCAACAAGGAGACTGTCAGAAGCCAATACTTACAGGGCCAATATATATTTTAGATAAGTTGGAAAAAAGACGACATCTCCCAGAGTATAAGGGTGGTCTGGTGGGTAGGGGTGAGTTTATACAAATTCATAAACGCAACAAGATCCTGAGAAAGTTTACAAAGGAATTATATAGTCTTTGTCAAAAACTTAAATTTTTATAATCTCTATATCTTTGCAACTTGATTGCGCAAATCTTTGATATTTCAAAAAGTTTAAAATATCTAAAGTTTATGTTATTGGGTTACAAAGATAAAGGGATTAGAAAATCTAAGTTTGCGGCAAAGACTCAACTACTTTCTTTTTTCTTCCGAAATGATATAATTAAAAAAAATTATATTTTATTTTTTTATCAGGAAAAAAAGTTTTGATAATTGGAGCAGGACCTTGTGGCCTACGGTTAGCCCTGGAAACTCAGCTACTAGGTAAGCAAGGGCCGAGGTTGGGGGGTAGGGCTGAGCATGCTTAGACTTTTTTAAAGCCTTTCGTTAACAGTTAGTTTAACCCTTTCAACAAACAACTTTTCTGGTAGCCGTTCTGTCTTTAGCTGAGAACTGAAAGTATTTTTCTTTCTTTCTTCAAGTTTCCGTTCGTTAACGGTATTTTCCTTTCTTTTTTCAAGTTCCGTTTGTTAACGAACTTAACTTTAATAACGGTGCCAGCCTTTCAGGCAAAAATAGCCTTACAATTTTGAAATAACTTTATGAGTTCACTTTAACCCTATTTTGAAACAACGTCTATGCGGCCACTTTAACCCTATTTTGAAATAAAGTTTATACGGTCACATTAACCCTATTTTGAAATAAAGTTTATGTGGTCACATTAACCCTATTTTGAAATAAAGTTTATACGGTCACATTAATCCTATTTTGAAATAAAGTTTATGCGGTCACATTAACCCTATTTTGAAATAAAGTTTATGCGGTCACTTTAACCCTATTTTGAAATAACGTCTATGCGGTCACTTTAACCCTATTTTGAAATATAGTTTATGCTGTCACATTAACCCTATTTTGAAATAAAGTTTATGCGGTCACTTTAACTCTATTTTGAAATACCGTTTATGCGGTCACATTAACCCTATTTTGAAATATCGTTTATGTGGTCACATTAACCCTATTTTGAAATACCGTTTATGCGGTCACATTAACCCTATTTTGAAATAAAGTTTATGCGGTCACATTAACCTTATTTTGAAAAAACGATTATGTAATCACTTTTATCCTTTGAAAAAATAGGATTAAAAAAAGTAGTAATTAAAGTTTAGTAATAAGTCAAAGAAAACATCATTGTTCTATGAAAAGAGGCGCGAAGCTTAACAAATTTGTCATTGGATTAAATATTTCAGGAGCTGAGACTACAGTTATTGAATCCCGTTCATCCATTGACAGGAAACATTATACAATATTCTTTCTTAATCATCATTTACAAAAATAAAGTAGATATTAAAATATTGGATGAGGAAAATTTCAAAATATTTTAACAATCCAGGGGCGCCACAATATCTTATAACATTTAAAATTTTTTTTTTTTGCAAAGTTAAAGCATAAAAAAGAGATTCATTCTAATCTCAACATAAGACAAAAGTTTACACTACTAGGCTTTCGATTTTAAGTTTTAATGGTTACTTTTTTATCGATTTTTTTATTTGATTTTGATCATTTAATTTTTTCAAGGCAAATTTTAAAACTTTTGATTATCTATAAACCATCCCCGGGGTCCTGTGAGTTGCTTACAAAGTTTGGGTTCGATCGGTTCAGCTGTTTATACGTATATTGGACACAAACAAACAACAAAGCATTTATATTATGTAAAGATTAAAGTTTACGACTCTGTAAAGCAAAAAAGAAAACTTGTTTAGCTAAAATGAAGGACTTTATGATGGCTCAGTAACATTTTGCCTAGTACAAGTTCGCCTAGTACAAGTTCGCCTAGTACACTTTCGCCTAGTTCAAGTTCGCCTAGATAACATTTTGCCTAGACAACATTTCGCCTAGATAACATTTTGCCTAGATAACATTTTGCCTAGACAACATTTCGCCTAGATAACATTTTGCCTAGATAACATTTTGCCTAGATAACATTAGAGAGTAATTTTCGCCTAGATTGACATTCTTAAAATTAACCAGCTTTTGGAACCAAAAAATACGCAATTTTTACTGTAAAAATTTCACAATTTTTTTTTTGTAGTTTAAATCATTCAGTTTTCTACGGACATTGATGTCGACATGACATCCTTAATTCAGGCTGGGAAAACCAAACGAGGCAGACCAGCCAAAATTGATAATCAACATTTCTCAAATGTATCCAATGGACCTGGTAGTCAGAAAGTTTATAATTGGCGCTGTTCAAACAGCTAGTGCCCTTTAAGAAAAAATTTGTAAACATTATTATAATACATTTTTTTGCTTTTATTTGAATTTCTTGAGAAAAAAGAGGAACTTTATAAATTTTAGTGAATTTATCTAGGCGAAATTTACCTTCTAATGTTATCTAGGCAAAATGTTATCTAGGCGAAATGTTGTCTAGGCAAACTGTGTTTAGGCAAAATGTTATCTAGGCAAAATGTTATCTAGGCAAAAAGTTAGTAGGCGAACAAGTACTAGGCGAAAGTGTACTAGGCGAACTTGTACTAGGCAAAATGTTACTGAGCCCATCATTTGTTCAGTAGCTGTCTGGAAATCGGCTCTAAATTTAAATTCTTACTTAAATTGAGCAAGTTTAGGTTTTCACTTATAATTTTATAATTTTTTAGATTAAAGTTTTACATTTGTAATTTTTTTCAATTTTCTGGGTTCAAATTTGAAAGTTGAAAACTACGTTAATCCGTTAAATGAACTAAAATGACGAGAAATAAAGAATAATTTTGTCTAGAAATTAAATATTAATCCTTTGAACCTGAAGTATGATGGGAAATATATAATAAATATCAGGAAAACTGGAATAGAGGGGGCTAGAAAGATAATGGAGGGGGTAGAAAGATAAGGGAGGGGAGTAGAACAAATTAGTATCTAGATATCGAAATATTGACAGGAACAAAATTGATAATATATAATATAAGAGATCGTGAAGTTTAAAGAACACTTCTTTTGGTTACAACAATTACTTTTATATGCATCATTCTTTTAATAGACATGACTGGACTGGAGATAGGCTATAAATTTGAATTCTAAAATTGAATAAACTTATGTTAAAAAAAGTAGAGTGGGTATGACTAAAAGTGGAGAAGAACGAGAAACCATTTAAAATCATAGCTTGGGTCTAAAAGTCGTCTTCCTATCCGTATCCCACAGTTTAACGAGTCTTACATGCTTACATAGAATATTTGTATGATGAACATCTTTAGGAACAATATCTTGAAGCTGTGGAGCTTTGTGGTGGAGGACCTCAAGGGTCTAGGGGGCAAGAAGCTTTGCCCAAATTTAGGAATCTTAAACAATATTTGTTTTTTGTGTTATTGTTAAAAACCTAAATTTTTTCAATCTTCAAAATATCTTTTTAACTCAAAAACTAAAACTAAAATATCGGATAAAAAAATGTATCAAATTTCAATTTTCCATTTTGTTGTGGTGGTTGTGGTTAATAAAAAATTTAGATTTCATAACAATAAAATTAAATAAACGTCATAAGGATAAAAATATGCATCAAATTCGATTTTTTTCCCGTTTCTGGTTTTGAGTTTTAAAGATGAAAAGCTTCACATAATCCATTCTCCTTTAACTTGAAATCTGTCAAAATTATGAAATTACTGACTCAGCTCTTTGTTCCTAGCTGACAGCTTTAAACTAGATTCTTTCAAGAATTATGCTAAAAATGCTTAAATCTGCTATCGTGTAATAGACATAAAGATTTTCCAACTTAATTAACAATTTTTACAACGTTTTTATTAAGATGAAAGGGACTGTAAGCGTAATTTAAAGGAACTCTCCTTGCAAAGATGGCAATGCCCGATTCACAACTGTATCCTTCAAACCTTTATCTGATCAATAATGCAGAGGATATTGTCAGGTTTCTACAGGTTGACCCAAACCTTCGGAGACACCGAACAAATTAACGAAATGTCGTTTTCTAGACCTAGTGATAATTGAATGCTGCAGTTATTTAGATCATTTGGAGCACTTTTAAACTGTTCACGCATATTTCATGGCTATTTATTTATTTTTCAATTTCTGAGATTTAGGTATAAAAGTTTAAAACCCATTTAAAAATTAAAAAAGACGACATTTTAAAGATTCTTTCGATTTCTCCGAAGTTCTGGATAAAACTGCAGGTTCAAAAATGGTTATTTCTGAAAGTTCCTCGATGTTTTCTGCAGTAGAAATGCGCAAGTCACTTTTGTAGAAACATTTGAAAATAACTATTTTTCAAAATCGTTGACTTTGATATCTTATTCATATTTGACCAGTGAAAGCTTTTAAGGATACCGTTGTTAATCTGACATTGACATCTTTGCATGGAGGGTCACTAGGAATTAGACTTTAAAATAGAAATCTTAATTTTTAAGATGATGTTTAGGAATAAGCTGTCTGAATCATATAAGCATTAAAACCCTTCAACTGATCTTACTAAAGGTACATGGACAATTGGATAATTAAGCTAATTTTTGTGATGATGTAATTTAAAAAGTATAAAAAAGGCTAAAATCTTTCCAGCTCATGCTCGGTCCCAGTTTAGCAATTTTGATTGACACAGCTTTAGTTTGTCCAAACTAAAAAGGGTGGGGAGAGAACAGGTGAGGGGGAGAAGGGGGGGATAAAAGGAGAAAAGAGGAGGAGAAGGAAGATAGGATGAGAACAGGGGAGGAGGAGAAGGAGGGATAAAAGGAGAAAAGAGGAGGAGAAGGAAGATAGGATGAGAGGAGAGAACAGGGGAGGGGGAGAAGGGGGGATAAAAGTTTATTCAATTGTTCAATATTCAATATAAATACTGCAGAAGAAGGATTTTTATTGAAAATCTAATTTAAGAAATTTCTTCACATTTTCTTCATTTTTATGAATTTTTGTTCTATTCTTTTTGAACTTTCTTTCTTCTTTCTCAACTTTCCTTTTTTTTAAATAAATTGTATCCTAGATATATTTTATCCTAGATATATTAAATCCTGGATGTATTGTATCCTAGATATATTGAATCCTTTATATATTGTATCATATATATTGTATCCTAGATATATTGTATCCTAGATATATTGTATTGTATATAAAATTTATCCAGGATATATTGTATCCTGGATATATTGTTTCCTATATAAGTTGTATCCTGGATATATTGTATCCTGGATATATTGTATCCTGGATATTTTGTTTTCTATATATTGTATCCTAGATATATTGTATCCAATATATTGTATCCTAGATATGCCTGATACTGGGTGTCCGGATTAAACCTCGCCAAACATTTAAAGCAATTCTAGAACCATCTTCCTCTTCTTGGCCGGGTAGATTATTTTTATGTAATAACTATTATCATTATTATTTTTTACGATTATTATTATTAATATTATTATCCTTATTTTATAATGTTATTATTATTATTATTATTATTATTATTATTATTATTATTATTATTTTCTATAAATGTAGTGCTAAGTGATATTCAATGTGATAATGGAGGGTTTGTTGAGGAAGAAGAAGAATTTGATGTCGTCATTGGTGCAACAGGCAGGTACAGTACACATTGGTACACCTGTCAGGTACAGTACACATTGGTAACCCTGGCAGGTACTGTACACATTGGTACACCTGGCAGGTACAGTACACATTGGTACACCTGGCAGGTACAGTACACATTGGTACACCTGGCAGGTACAGTACAAATTGGTACACCAGGCAGGTACAGTACACATTGGTACACCTGGCAGGTACAGTACACATTGTTAACCCTGGCAGGTACAGTACACATTGGTACACATGGCAGGTATAGTACACATTGGTACACCTGGCAGGTACAGTCCACATTGGTACACCAGGCAGGTACAGTACACATTGGTACACCTGGCAGGTACAGTACACATTGGTGCAACAGGCAGGTATAGTACACATTGGTACACCTGGCAGGTATAGTACACATTGGTACACCTGGCAGGTACAGTACACATTGGTACACCAGGTAGGTACAGTACACATTGGTACACCAGGTAGGTATAGTACACATTGGTACACCAGGCAGGTACAGTACACATTGGTACACCTGGCAGGTACAGTACACATTGGTACACCAGGTAGGCAAAGTACACATTGTTACACCTGGCAGGTACAGTACACATTTGTACACCTGGCAGGTACAGTACACATTGGTTTACCTAGCAGGTACAGTACACATTGGGTTTTTTTTCGTCTGTTTGAATCCAATAACCATCAACGCAGATTAATATAAACTAATATTGACGCTTTTTCCATTTTACAGGCGAGTTACACTTGATGGATTTGAAAGACAGAGCTTAGAGGCAAAAATGGCAATTGCCATTACAGTTAATTTTAGGTAAGAGATTTAACCCTTTTAACCAAATCAAATTTTTCAAAAAATCTCTTTTTGTCACTTTTGTTTTGTATTTTAATGCAAAAAAATGCCAGATAGTTGTGACATTGGACAAAGAAATTTTCATAATAAGAAATATGTTTTATGGCTAAATATGTAAATAATTAAAACTGAATAAATTAATATAAAGGTCTAAAAATGTTGTTCATATATCAGGCCTTTTACTGGATGGATTTTGACATTTTCAAATAATTCTTCAATATTTAGGAATTTCAATACAGAGGAGGAGAAATGTGTTAAAGAAATTCCAGGTACAGTGGCAGGTTATATCAATACAAGAAAGACGACTTTTATATTGAAGTTTTGATTTTCAAGCTTTTTTCGAATTACAGGTGTACAAGTAATCAAAGAGAAGCTTTGTTATTTGACAGCTTCTCTTGATTTCTATGTTCATGTTTCTCCATGCTGTTGAAAAGCTTGATACAAAATCAAATTTGAAATCGATTGAAGTCGTCTTCATTGTATTGATATAATCGCCTATCACTGTATTAGACAAAAATATAATGATCCATGAACTTCAGTCAAAAAGAACATTTGACAAAAATAAAAATAAAAAATAACGATTTGTTGAGAAGCATGGGAGGGGTAATTTAAGTTCCAAAATAAGTATTTGTTGAGAAGCATGGGAGGGGTAAATTAAGTCCCAAAATAAGGATTTGTTGAGAAGCATGGGAAGGGTAAATTAAGTTGCAAAATAAGGATTTGTTGAGAAGCATGGGAGGGGTAAATTAAGTTCCAAAATAAGCATTTGTTGAGAAGCATGGGAGGGGTAAATTAAGTTCCAAAATAAGTATTTGTTGAGAAGCCTGGGAGGTGTAATTTAAGTTCCAAAATAAGGATTTGTTGAGAAGCATGGGAGGTGTAATTTAAGTTCCAAAATATGGATTTGTTGAGAAGCATGGGAGGTGTAATTTAAGTTCTAAAATAAGGATTTGTTGAGAAGCATGGGAGGTGTAATTTAAGTTCTAAAATAAGGATTTGTTGAGAAGCATGGGAGGTGTAATTTAAGCTCTAAAATAAGGATTTGTTGAGAAGCATGGGAGGTGTAATTTAAGTTCCTAAATAAAAATATTCCGACTTTTAATTGGGCAAAACCTTTATTTGCAGACTTAGTTTTGATAGACGAAATGAAAGCATTGAATATTTTCCAGAATTTTTAATCTTTAATTCCAATATCTCGTCATCCTGATGTCGTAGACCTTTGATCTTTAAAGCAATAAATTCTGTTAGATAAGAAATCTGAGATTGAAATATCAAAATTATATGTCGTCAAGTTGCAAAAATAAAAGGATCTGCAAAAATAAAGTATATGTATCGAGTGTAGAGAACTTCAGTTCCTTTATGAATCACATGACCTGATTATTCGCCACAAACAAAAATTTAATTTTTCCTATCTTTATAACCTGATTTTGTCAAACCTTTGATATTTTAAACGATGTAGACTGCAGAGGTTAGAAAATAGATATTGTGGGCGAGTAATTAATTTATTTTAATTGTTGTTAACACAAGATATTTAAATAAATTAAAGATTGATTATTTTTAGAGCTTTAAGAATGAGAACCAGAAGGGGGGGGGAGAGTGGGGTCCAGAGTGGGGCAAATGCCCCTAACTTTTACCCTGAAATATTTTAGGATTGTCTAAACAGTATGATCTCCAGTTTTTCTCATCTCTAGAACGGGAACGAGGAATTAAACTTGAAAACATTGTTTACTATCAAGGTAAAACTATTAAAACAAACAAATTATATTTTGCAAAATGTTCTATTGAATTAAATGGCACAGCATCCTGCAAAAAAGGTAAATGCAAACTTTTCCCTTAAAGGGACCGTTTCTGTCATTTAAAATGACCAGCTCCATTTAAATAGGGGAATATGTCTGATTTTATGACAGTGTATATTTTAAACCTTTATCTGATCAACAATGTTGAAGATATCGTTGTTTTCTTAGCTTAAAAAAATGTTAACTTATCTTAAACAATATAAACAGTCATAACCATCAGCCATTAAGAGTACCGTTGTGAATAGAACATATTACTTTACATATGAATGGAGGGTTACTTAAGATTAAATTCGAAAAGTATCAAGAAATGCTTGTCAGTAATTACACAAAGTTTAAAGCTCAACAAAAGCCAACTTAATTATCATCTGTTATTAAATATTTTGAATGAAAGCAAGGAAATCATGCAATGCCTATTATAAGAAAAATCAGAATTAAAAGTTACTTTCAGTTACAAGGTTACCCACATAAACGATGAGACTTCAGAGACGACTATACGGAATTAATACTGCCTGCTTCTTTATATTCATGATTCCATGCAACAAGACTGTTAACTTGTTTCTGTCCTTGCTAAATCATTTAATAAGCTATCAAAATACTATATTAAAGGCGGAAGACTTAAATTTAACCTTTAGATCGTCATTTTTAAGAGTTTTATGTCGTCTTACAATCTCATTCTTTGTTGGTAACCCTGTAGATTTTCCATAACATTCTTTAAGCTTTTTATTTTTCTTGTCTTGAAGATAAAACTAATTGTTTGGTAAATAAATCATCAAATTTGTGTACATTACACAGTGTACACTAATTAACACGGGGAAGGAGGGGGAGGGAGAAGAGAGTTGGGGGGAAAGAAGATGGGGAAGGGAGGAGGGGAGGGTAAAGGAAGTTGATTGAGGAGAGGAGATGGAGGGGAAGCAAAGATGAGTGGAAAACTAAAAATAGTGCTGTTTTTCTCAAATCTAGTCTCTAAAGTGTATTCCTTTATTTTCTTTTATCTTGCTTATATCTAGTCTTACTCTTGTCATCTAATATTCTTTTGTCAGGCTCACTCCATGTATACTTAGTTTATATACACATACTTTATACATAGATGTAGTAATATATACCTAGTTTATATACACTATACTTTATACATAGATGTAGTAATATATACTTAGTTTATATACACATACTTTATACATAGATGTAGTAATATATACTTAGTTTATATACACTATACTTTATACATAGATGTAGTAATATAAACCTAGTTTATATACATTATACTTTATACATAGATATAGTAATATATACTTAGTTTATATACACATACTTTATACATAGATGTAGTATATATACCTAGTTTATATACATTATACTTTATACATAGATATAGTAAAATATACTTAGTTTATATACACATACTTAATACATAGATGTAGTATATATACCTAGTTTATATACATTATACTTTATACATAGATATAGTAATATATACTTAGGTTTTATACATATACTTTATACATAGATGTAGTAATATATATACTTAGTTTATATACACCATACTTTATACATAGATGTAGTAATATATACTTAGTTTATTTACACATATTTTATACATAGATTTAGTAATATATACTTAGTTTATATACATATACTTTATACATAGATGTAGTAATATATACTTAGTTTATATACACCATACTTTATATATAGATGTAGTAATATATACCTAGTTTATATACACATATAGATGTAGTAATATATACTTAGTTTATATACACTATACTTTATACATATATAGATGTAGTAATATATACTTAGTTTATATAGACTATACATACACTATACTCTTATTCTCATTAATTTTATTTATTTATCCAACCTCAAGTCTCAAATCAGTTCAAATTAAATCTAAACTTTACATGCCGATTATCAAGTACTATATCATTATTTAATGACAACTTATTCATGAGAAATTGATGTATTGCAATTATTATATTTTATTTTCAAACAGTAATGTTAAGTTATACATGTACCCTAATATATACCCCTATCCTCTCCTTTCCATTTCTTTTAATTAATCAATCACATTCAATCAATCAATTCATTTTACCCTCAATAATATTTGGGAAACAATTAGTTTAGCAGTTTACATTGTTTTAAGCTAAACCTTGATTTTAAAGATTCAAATATATACTTGTTAAATGCGATGTGACTGGATTTTGTAAATTGTATTTCAAAACCACTAAAGAAACTGATTTTTTGCCACAAACACTGATTTTCTAATCCCTTTATCTTCGCAACCCAAAGGCATAGCTCTTTGATATTTCATATAAATTATGTTGATATTATGATATCAAATGTTTACATCATCAGGTTGCAGAGATAGGGTGATATAAAATCAGAGATTGTTGCAGAAACTTTATTCTTTTGCCATTTAATTGAAAAGATAAGAAATACAGTTTGACGATTGTGTTGTACCATTGTAAAGTGGAAAAGCCAACCCATGTGAAAAGGAATGACAACACTTCAAAGTCGGCCCGGTTTGAAAATTACTCACATGATGATAATTTCTTCCATGGTTTAGGAGATACACACTATTTTGTGATGACGGCCAAGAAGGAGAGTTTACTAAGAAAAGGAGTTCTCTACAGAGACCTAGGTACATGACAACTACAGTGAGAACCAAAAAGATAATCAATTAATTTTATTTGTATTTGATGTTGTTACAAAGATAATAGGTTTACTGGTAGCTTAAAATTCACTTTTCAAAACCTTAGAAAAAAGCTTTAACGTACATATCTGGCTAAAAGGACGCGAAGCACTCTGAATTCCTACCAACTATCAAAGGAATATTTCTCGCTGTTAATAAGTGGAAATATTTTGCGGTTCTTAATTATGTTAAAATACATTATCCTCCCTTTTCAACCTGGGGATTTCTTAGCTAGGGGAAATGTTGGAAAATGCTTTTAGAGGAAAAAATATATTTTTATTTACTCTTGAAATTCATTTAGTTGTTGTTCATATTGATATTTATAACAACAACAACAATAATAATACTGATAATAGTAATAATAATAATAATAATAACAATAATAATTGTAATCATAATAATAATAGTATATAATAATATTTCCTAGGAGAAAGAATGGAACTTCTAAGACCTGAAAACGTAAACCGAAAAAAGCTGGAAGAATATGCGAGGGTAAATACAGGGTTACTCACAAAGAATGAGCCTTCAGAGACGACTCTACGGAATTCATCAAATCTGTTATATTTACTATTCCCTGCGCGCAATATTAAACTTGTTTCTTTCTTTGCCTAATCATTAAATAAGCCATTCAAAATCCTTTAAGTTATTAAGTTGAATTCCACCTTGAGATTGTACTTTTTGGAAAGTTTTATGTCGTCTTTACAGCCTCATCCTTTGTAAGTAACCCTGAATCTCAAATCATACGTCAATATGAATATAAAGAAGAAACGGGTTTATTTTAAGACAAACAAATAATATTGTAGACATAGGTCAAAATTCTTAGTCAGGACAGGAGGCCCGGCCTGGGCAATCATTGTTTACAATAAACTATTGTTTGTTTACAATAAACTGTTGTTTTTTTTACAATAAACTGTTGTTTGTGTACAATAAACTGTTGTTTCTTTACAAAAAACTGTTGTTTGTTTACAATAAACTGTTGTTTCTTTACAATAAACGGTTGTTTGTTTACAATAAACTGCTGTTTGTTTACAATAAACTGTTGTTTGTTTACAATAAACTGTTGTTTGTTTACAATAAACTGTTGTTTGTTTACAATAAAACTGGTTTCTGAGTATTTCTAATTTGTCACAGCAAAACATAGCATCCACTTTGTTCACCTCTTCCTTGTTTCTTGGTGCACACAAGGGCCCTTCCCCGGCCCTAGATCAGTAAAATCTCTGGTTTACAGTTGGTTTTTAAACCTCCCCACCTAAATAAAATCCAGTATACAGAGAGTATACACAAAGAGAATAGAATATATATTAGAGTGGAATTTAGACATTCTCTCGGTATGAATTTTTTCAGTTCCTTTTAGCCTGAAAGGGAGTTCAAAGTGTACAAATCATGTAAATGTTCACAAATTATATGCAGTAGAGTACATTAATACAGTATATTCCCTAGACTATCTATTTCAATTTTGAATTTTTTAAAGCTGTTAATAAAACTTTATAAAATGAATTAGGTGAATAAAAAACATCATTTGATTTATAGTTATAACGGAAAATCATCGTTTGTAAAGTGAAAGGCATAGAGTCTATGTGAAATAATCATTGGTCAATTATGAAACCAGCCTATTTCATAATTTGGTTTTCTTTTAATATTAATTTTAGATTTTATATTAAATGATGTTCCAGGGCCTAAAAGGTTATATAGCATAAATATGTGAAGTACACCTGCAGTATTGAAACAGTACAACAAAATGGCCGTTTTAAATTTTTTTCAAGTAAATTTCACTCTAATATATATTCTATTCTTTTTGTGTATACAGTACACGTTGGGTATTCGCTAAAATACTTGGCTTATTTATTTATAGAGATTACAATGTTGACTATATAGGGATCTTTTCACACCTATAAGGACGGATATTCACATCGCCGTGGAAATGTCTCGAAGTATATTTTTAGAAAACGTTTTTTTTTGATTCAACCTTTTCCATCTAAATAATGCATATTAATGTATAACTCATTTTTTTTCACCACAGCAGATGCAACCCAAAGGTTGCAAAATCTGCTGTCAAAATCGATTAGAATTTCTGTAAATAAGCTAAGTGCTTTATAGTATAAAAATGGTCATGTCTTGGGCTACAAGAAGTATATTTAACCCATTAGTGACGAGAAGGTCAATTTTGACCGGGTGAGGGTTTTTTTTTAAAGTGCCTTTTTTCTTAAACTAAATGTTGTCTTATCTTTTCCTGCGCTTTCCTTAAGATTTCCTGTTTTCAAAACATATTTTATATTTGACGTAAATTCAAAATTGGGTTTTTTATTTTATTTTCAATTTTAAAAAACCCAAAAAAACAAGATTTTGAATTCGGAAAAAACCCAAAAGAACACCCTGTAATTTAGTTTTGAATCTATAAAATTGTCAATTTTTTTGCTAGAAAAAATTTAAAGATATTTTTGGAATCTTCTTTTAAAGATCTAAATAACTAAAACATGAAAAGTAAAGTTTTGAATTATGTGCCCTGGGCTGCCCTAACTGTTTAATGTATGTTCTCTGGGCTGCCGTAACTGTATAATGTATGTGCCCTGGGCTGCCCTAACTGTATGATCTATGTGCCCTGCGCTGCCCTAACTGTATGATGTTTGTGCTCTGGGCTGCCCTAACTGTATAATGTATGTGCCCTGGGCTGCCCTAACTGTATGATCTATGTGCCCTGTGCTGCCCTAACTGTATAATGTATGTGCCCTGGGCTGCCCTTACTGTATGATCTATGTGGCCTGGGCTACCCTAACTGTATGATGTACGTGCCCTGGGCTGCCCTAACTGTATAATTATGTGTCCTGGGCTGCCCTAACTGTATGATGTATGTGCACTGGGCTGCCATAACTGTATAATGTTTGTGCCCTGGGCTGCCCTAACTGTATAATGTATGTGCCCTGGGCTGCCCTAACTGTATAATGTATGTGCCCTGGGCTGCCCTAACTGTATGATGTGTGTGCCCTGGGCTGCCCTAATTGTATAATGTATGTGTCCTGGGCTGCCCTAACTGTATGATGTATGTGCCCTGGGCTGCCCTAACTGTATAATGTATGTGCCCTGGGCTGCCCTGCGCTGAAAAGTTGAATTTAAACTTGTATATAACAGTTGTAAAAGTTGTATAAAGTTTACTAGCTCTTCAACCAAATGAAATTAAATTGTTTCTATGTCAAAGTTATTTAGATTATTATCTAACATTTATACACATTTGAAAACAGTAGATGGTTTTATTTGTTTGCTTTGCGCTTATCAAGATTTAATTTTAGAATAAAAATAAACAAAAATGTGGTTTTATGGAAAACTACGAACATTAATTACAATTATGCCCCGTACTTTTACTATATGGATTTTCTAAATCATCTTATTAAATTTCATCCATGAACATAATTAACTTTTTTATCTACAGGGTGTACCAAAAAAACATGGGAAATCAGTGATGAATTCGATATCGTCTTTGTTATGAATTAGCATTGTAATACCTAATTTCAAAAGCCTTAATATTATGTCTGCTAGAGTTTATTTCATGAAAAGGGTAAAAGACTGCAAAGATGTGTCTATAATGTCTCCGCAAGATGAACAGTGAAGACGGACAAGTTTACTCTGTTTGTATACAGCAATTTTCTTTTTTTACTAAGTACAACCGTATACTGCAGTCAATTATAAACAAACAAAATGTGAACATAGCAGACGAAAGTCGAAACCCTTACAGATTACAGCTTTCTCAGTAGGTATCACTATACTAAATCAAAGAATTATTTTAAAAGACGATATCGAATATTCGTCACTGAAATCCCATGTTTATTGGGACACCCTGTATCATAAACAGACGTGTCAGCTTTAAACAATGCAATGTTCTGCCTGCCATGCATTTTAAATAAAGAATGAAACTAACAAATATCTACATTTGATTTTAAAAACTGTTTGTTTAGGAAGCTTCTGAATTTGCCACAGCTCATTTCTCAAAACAGCTTCCTCGTCGTCCTTTCGCGGAGTGGAAGGTATATTTCAAATTGACAGCTACCGTTAAAAAAGAGTTGTTGCATAACGGTTTTCATTAAACCTTTATCTGATCAATAACGTCAAAGATATTTCCGTTTTTCTAGCTTGAAAAGTGATAAATTCTGACAATTATCTCCACTTCTATATAGAAACCACAGTTTAAAAATAATCAAAACAATCATTTATTCTCGAGAATAAAAGTTTAAAAGGACAAGTGCTCCGTCAGAAATCTAACAAACCCTTCAACACAATTATCCTTAATCCCTGTTAGCTCTCTCGACCCCTTTATAAATCCTATTCTATAGTTATGTTCAACAAAATTTAGTTGTATAGGCTAGCAGAAGAAGTCCATTTATCAAAGGGATAAATATATGGAAGATGTTTTCCAAGAATTCAATATTTTCAAACTCAAAGGAAATCTGTTAAAATTTGTAACACTGCGGCACGGTGATAACCAGAAAACGGTGGTACTGATTTTCGTCCTCTTTCTTTTTTTTTATTTAGAAATTTTCTGTGGTTTTGTGACTCTTTAATGTTATAACAAATCCATTTCGGAAAATGTTCCACACAGTTTGAGACTTCAGAGATATTTTTAAAGGAAAAGACAGAAATTAAGCTTTAGAAAATTCTATTTAACGAGCTTTATGGTCGTCAAAAAAGTATATTCTTGTGGGTAACCTTTTACTATAATTTGGCCAGCCAAATTTTCAGTTTATAAAACACGTTGGGTCAACCACTAGACCGGGTCACTACACAGTCATGGTATGATGTAGACTAGACTGGTATCCTTGTACTGTATCACTAGACCGGGTCACTAGACAGTCATGGTATGATGCAGACTAGACTGGCATCAAGTGTACTTTACCACTAGACCGGGTCACTAGACAGTCATGGTATGATGTAGACTAGACTGGCATCAAGTGTACTGTACCACTAGACCGGGTCACTAGACAGTCATGGTATGATGCAGACTAGACTGGCATCAAGTGTACTTTACCACTAGACCGGGTCACTAGACAGTTTGGTATGATGTAGACTAGACTGGCATCCTTGTACTGTACCACTAGACCGGTCACTAGACAGTCTGGTATGATGTAGACTACACTGGCATCAAGTGTACTTTACCACTAGACCGGGTCACTAGACAGTCATGGTATAATGTAGACTAGACTGGCATCAAGTGTACTTTACCACTAGACCGGGTCACTAGACAGTTTGGTATGATGTAGACTAGACTGGCATCCTTGTACTGTACCACTAGACCGGTCACTAGACAGTCTGGTATGATGTAGACTACACTGGCATCAAGTGTACTGTACCACTAGACCGGGTCACTAGACAGTCTGGTATGATGTAGTCTAGACTGGCATCTTGTATACTGTACCACTAGACCGGGTCACTAGACAGTCTGGTATGATGTAGACTAGACTGGTATCCTTGTACTGTACCACTAGACCGGGTCACTAGACAGTCTGGTATGATGTAGACTAGACTGGTATCCTTGTACTCTTATTGTTTTCTCATGCAATAAAGAGAAATAAAAAGGATGACAATAATAAACTGTTTTCTGGCTACCCCTGTATTCGGCAGCTTGGGTATTTAGTTTAAGAACTAGGGCTAGGCAAAAACCTTTTAATTTTAAAACCGTTAAAGAATGGAAATAACCATTTATCATGATGGAAAAATAAACAAGAACAAACTTACAGAAAATAACAATTAAACTTGTATACCCTTTGATATTCTTTGACTTGTTACAGGCTCGTTAAACTGTTAAAAAAAGTTCGTTAACAAACGGTGTCGGTAACTTTAAAAAAGAATGGCTTGAAAAAAGTTTGAAAATGTACAGCCCAAAGAGACTACAGAGGACACAAACAATTTATTCTTTCTGTTTTTTACGTCTAGAGGTTTAAAACAATGATTTACAATGATTTCTTCACAGAATTTAAGAATTTAAGTAAAGGGTTTCATTTCACCGACAATAAACTAATTCTCATGTTTGCACAGGGTGTAAAGGATGTATCAATATTTGATTTTACCAACCTGTATCGGAGCCAAAATGCCAGCAGGATTATTCAGCGAAGAGGATTCACGCTTCTAACAGGTTAATAAAGTACAAGACTTTTAACCGTATTCGAGATTTTTTATTGTAAACTGCAAAAAAAATTACAGAAATTATTAATTATTGGCTTTCAGGATCGATTTTGAGTTGTGAGATATGCTTTGATGTATTTTTAATTCCATAAACTTAAAATTATTTTTTTAAGGATTAGTTGGAGACTCGCTTTTGGAGCCGTTCTGGCCTGAGGGTACCGGAATAGGACAGGGGTTTTTAGGGTACTTTACAACTTTTACAACTTTTATAACTTTTACATATTTTACAACTTTTACATTTTTTACAATTTTAAAAACTTTTACAAATTTTACAACTTGTAAATATTACCAAATGTTTTAAATCTCAATATAAAATGTTTTTTTTTTTAAAGATAATTTAATGGGACTTTCCCGGAACTTTTGTGCCCTCACATTTAAAGATTTATGCTCGATCCACATTTTTCATCATTACTGTAACATTTTCATTTTCTTACAATCCATGATTTTTCGTTTGATTTCCCTTTGAGTTTAATATCTGATATGGTAAAAGTGCAAAGTTTAATATTTTACTGTTTGCATAAATGTCTAGTCATCCTGAAGACAAATTGTGTTGGACTAATTATTAAAATTATCCCAGGAAAAGAATACTTAATAACCCCCAGGAATTTGAAGTATAAAATATGTGCATTCTATGATCCCTTTACACTACTAAAAATATCCTTTGACGATCCTGTAACGAACCTGTAAAGATCATGTAACAATCCTTCAACAATCCTTTAACAATCCTGTAACAATCTTTCAACGCTCCTGTAACGAACTGTATGTTTTCAACAAAAATTCTTACCTAAATAAAATCCCAAAATGGTGGAATTGCAAATTAAACAAATATTTTACGTAAAGCTGTTTATAAATTTGTACATACAGGGTAACCCCCAAAGGATAAGACTTCAAAGACGACAGGACGGAATTTTACTCATAATCTTTGGTTCCCAACAGCTGGAAACTTGTTTCATTCTTTGACGAATAATTCAGCTATAAAAGACTACATTCAAGGCAGAGGACCAAATCTAACCTTCGAACGTTATATTTTAAAGATTGTAAGGTCGTCATTAAATTCTCATCCTTTCCAGGTAGCCCTGTATATTATACAAAGTGATTCTGAGGAGATCTAGAGTTTCTTAAAAGCATTTATAATTAAAGTTTATGATAGCATTTCGTAATTTTTCCATGTTGTTTGTTTGTAAACTTCCCGTACTGCAGGACATTTGACACTGCCTGGATGGTGAAGAGATATTTTGAAAACACCGATCTATACGAGGTAAACAACAACATGATTCATTTGTTGCTTGTCTGTCTGTTTGTCCGGTTACTCCCGCCGTTTACCCGCACTTGAACGCTATTAAAGTCGACCCACTAACTAAGAATCTTTAAATCAATCTAAGAACATTTCCGTGGGTCTCCCGAATCCTCCAATCAAAATTTGAGGCAAATTGGTTCAGGGGTTTCTGAGTTATGTTCTGACAAACAAACAATCAGACAGACAGACAGAGAAACAGAGATTACTTAGAATATTTATATATATAGATTAAAAGAAAATTTACATTTTTGAACAGGCCTTGAAAAAAATAATGAACGAACATGTGTCGCATTTCTGAAAATTAATATTTAAAAATATTTAGACTATTAGGGAACGTGAGAAACTGTACAGTCTTCTTCGTCAATCCACTCAAACCAGCCTGAAGAAAAACTTTGAAAGTAAACGCTCAAAATGTTAAATATTCCTAAAAAACGCTTAGAAGAATGTAAAAAAAAAAATAGAATAAGAATAAAGATAAAAAGAACAATAAGAATAGCAGTTAGAAAAGGATTAAAATAGAAATAAGAATAAGTTAAGGTATAAGAATAAGTTTCTTTTAGAAAAACAATAACAAGATCAAGAATACAAGCGAACAAGAACAAGAACAAGAACAAGAACAAAAACAAGAACAACAACAAGAACAAGAACAAGAATTAGAATAAGAATCAGAAAAAGAATAAGAACAAAAATGAGAATATTAATAATAATGATAATGATAATAATAATAGTAATAATAATAATAATAATAATAATAACAATAATAATAATAATAATAATATATTCAGAGTAAAGTGTTCCAACTGCTGGACTCTGATGTGCCGAGCTCTCTGGATCAGATAGATAGCAGGGTAATTACTGATTAATCATAAATAAAAATTTTAAAACATAATTTTCGAAAATAACACTAGGCTTTTAGCAAGTCCATCTTCTTGTTCAATTGTATACATTGTAAAACGAAAGCAAACGAAAATTTCGAGGATTTTATCAAAAACGTGGATTTTCAAAATTTTCAAAAATTCGATCATCCATAAACCTTCCCCGGATTTACAGAAACAAACATTTCGTGGATTATCAAAAAAATTTTATAGGCAAATTTTTGAAAATTTGATCAACCATAAACCTTTCCGGGGGTCACAGAAATCTGGTCACGATCGGTTCATCCGTTTTGACGTTTATTGGATACAAACAAACAAACAGATTGACAGATTGACAGACAGACAGACAGACAAGCAAAGTATATAGACTGCTTATTTCAGGATTCAGATGCGGTCAAACTCAGGAGAAAATCAAAGAAACATTCCCGCAATCATAAACTCAGAGAAACCATGTTTTTTGCAGATTAGTTTGTTACAAGTGTTACGGAGACGAAATATCGTCATGTTATGGTTGTTCAATAGACTGATTCCCAGCATGTCAGGGTTGTATATAGACTGATTTCCCATGGCATGATCTATGTTATATTTGTAGCAATCTTGTTTTAAAATGTAAATAAAAATAAACCTGTTTTCTGAATTTAATCGTAAATTTTTTTAGACGCTTCTTCTTTGAAAAAATCGTTGAATTGTTTAGATTTTAGTCTGATAGATTTTTTTTATTTAAATGGATTACAATTTTTTTCGATAATTTTATGTAACGTTCTTTTATTTTATAGTAACTTTTGAGCATTTTTCTCTGATTCATTAAAAAAATAACCAATAAATCTAAGATAACTTCTTAGATTTTTATAACTGACATTTAATTTCTGATAAGCCCCCTAGCTTATTTTTACGTACTGTTACGGGCAGCCGTAGTACATTTGAATTTCCGTGCTGGGTCCCAGTTAGTACTGTACAGCTCTATGGACAGGACTAGCCGGTGCAACAAGGTTGACGCGGTCAGACTTTATGCTTCATATAGGTTTAATTTACTTTTACGAAAGGGGCAGAGGTGTGCGCTGTTATTATCAAATCTCATCAGAATTTTAAAAACTGTGTGATTTATAAATAAGATGAAACTCATTTAAGATTTGAAAAAAGACCGAAGTCCAATTTTAAAGCCATAACTCAATTTGTTATCAAAAGCTTTATAATTTGAATCTCTTTTCCCCATCACTGATAAAATATGGGTTTGACAAGAAACTTCTTAATATCTTGAAGTGAATTAAAAATTTAAAAATTCTGATTTGGAAATCAGGAAATATATATCTTTAAATCAAAATTATTTTATAAACCCTTTTAAAATTTAGTTTGGTAATTTTTCTTATTTGTTTTCAATCATATTCATAACTCTTCAATTGAAGAGCTATTGAGAAGAACAAACATGTTTTGAATTTTCCAATATGAAAGATATTAAAGGAATTAAGACATTGCCCCATTTAAAAATTTTAATCCCTATATCTTAGCAATCTGATGGTATAAACCATTCATATTTTAAACTTAAATTATGCGTTCTAATTTAATTAATAGTTTGAAATATCTAAGGTCTACGACATTGTGTTGCAAAAATATGAGTTAGTGGCAAAGGCTCAATTCTTTTGTCGGTTACACATGTTCGCTTATACGCACTGCTTAAAATCAATTACGCTAGAGAAGCAATAAGGTCACAAAGCTATACTGGTAATTTTACCTTCTTCTGTGTAAAGTTTGCAGTGTACCATTTTCCTGATTGGATTGATGAATTTCTCCTATTTAGTATTCTTGAAGAAGAAATTCTATCCGAAGACAGAATATATAGAACATTTTCTATAAATATAGTTTTTAAGATTCAGCTGATGGGGGGGGGGGGGTTTTGTCAAGGCAATTTGTTGTCCGATTTTTTAGTGCATACGTTTTTAGTAAACTCAAATTAACAGACTTCTAAAGAAGCAATCGGCTCCACACAAAAGACGAGTTAACCATTTTCCTTAAAAATAGAAAAAAACAAGGTTTTAGATTAATTTGTGATTGGTTGATTATGATTAAATAAGTTAGTTTTAACATTGTATACGATATAAACATACAGGGTGTCCCACATCAAATTAGACCGCGTCAATGGGTCTAAATTACGATTTGGGGGACAAATCAGAAAATTTAAGAAGAATGAATCATTTTGAAAAATTTAATAAGGCTAATATAATTTTTTTTTTGCAGAAAATGCTAGATTTTTCGAATATTATGTGCGTATTTAAGTGTTAAAGATCGGAGATAATCTAATTTGATATGGGACGCTCTGTATGTAAACATTTCTAGAGTTTTTTTGGTTATATGCCACAAATTCAAATTTTCTGATCCCTACATCTTTGCAATCTTTAAATAGAAATCTAACAGAATTTATAGTTTAAAATATCAAAGGGGACATCTGTGTTGCAAAGATATAGGGAATCGAAAATCAGAGTTTGTGGCAAATACTCAATTGCTTTTTGTGTAAATTTTAGAATCTTAAATTGTATTTAGTACACATTTTCTATACAGGTTTTTAATAAGTCTAATTTCCTTTTTTTTTTGTTGTTAATGTTTGGTAATTATTTTAAATTGAAAGTTTAATTTCACACAGTTGTTTTCTTTAACATGTAACCCATCAGAGAACTTTTAATGGATTTAAGATTATATTCTAGGTAAAGTGTCGTGCAGGCAAAGACCGTGGATTTTTAAAAGCCGTCTAGCACTCGGCTAAAAGCTGCTTCCTGGATAGACATTTTTAAACTGAGGGAATTGCTCCCATAATTCTGAGTAATGCAACTGTAAACTCTTTTATTGGACAAACAGCCATTAAAAGACTTTAAGTTTGAGGTACACGATGTAATTCAATCTAAATTACGTCATGATATGTTATTTTACCTCTACGTCAAACTAAAGTATATTGAATATAAGATTAACATCTTATATGCTTGTAACAACTCCTCTTAATTAATAACTATTGCGTACAGATAAATAATGTTTTGAATTTGTAATATCTAACCGAATAAATTATCTATTCTCGTACGTGTACGTAAAATAAAATTAAAGGAGCTACGAGGTCACAGAGGAGTACTAGTTATGTCGGATAAATTTGATATTCCCCTCCTGTCTTGTTTGTAAACAGAAGCGAAATTAAAAAATATGTTACCATTTTTTTGTTTAGAAGTTTCAATAAAAACTTAATTTGAATTGACTCAATTAGATTTAATTGATTTAATTTAGTTGAAACTGTTTGAACATAATTCTTTTCAATTGTGGTTTCTCTATACAGTGACTTACGAGTTGTTAATTTAGAAACAATGGCGGACATGTTTAGATGTTTAGAAACAATGAAGGAGATGTTTAGATGTTTAGAAACAATGGAGGAGATGTTTAGATGTTAAGAAACAATGGAGGAGATGTTTAGATGTTTAGAAACAATGAAGGAGATGTTTAGATGTTAAGAAACAATGGAGGATAGGATATGTTTAGATGTTTAGAAACAATGGAGGAGATGTTTAGTTGTTAAGAAACAATGGAGGAGATGTTTAGATGTTAAGAAACAATGGAGGAGATGTTTAGATGTTAAGAAACAATGGAGGAGATGTTTAGATGTTTAGAAACAATGGAGGAGATGTTTAGATGTTAAGAAACAATGGAGGATATGTTTAGATGTTAAGAAACAATGGAGGAGATGTTTAGATGTTTAGAAACAATGGAGGAGATGTTTAGATGTTTAGATGATTAGAAACAATGGAGGAGATGTTTAGATGTTAAGAAACAATGGAGGAGATAATTAGATGTTTAGAAACAATGAAGGATATGTTTAGATGTTTAGAAACAATGGAGGAGATGTTTAGATGTTTAGAAACAATGGAGGAGATGTTTAAATGTTTATAAGCAATGGCGGATATGTTTAGATGTTTAGACACAATGGAGGAGATGTTTAGATGTTTAGAAACAATGGAGGAGATGTTTAGATGTTTAGAAACAATGGAGGAGATGTTTAGATGTTTAGATGTTTAGAAACAATGGAGGAGATGTTTAGATGTTTAGAAACAATGGAGGAGATGTTTAGAAACAATGGAGGAGATGTTTAGATGTTTAGAAACAATGAAGGAGATGTTTAGATGTTTAGAAACAATGGAGGAGATGTTTAGAAACAATGGAGGAGATGTTTAGATGTTTAGAAAGAATGGAGGAGATGTTTAGATGTTTAGAAACAATGGAGGAGATGTTTAGATGTTTAGAAACAATGGAGGAGATGTTTAGATGTTAAGAAACAATGGAGGAGATGTTTAGATGTTTAAATGTTTAGATAATGATCACTTATAAAGTTTAAACTGAAAGAAGTCCCTCACGCATCCAAAATAAATTAATAGTATCAATACATTAAAACAAAAACAAAAAATCTTTCAATTTATTATTTCAGGACATAACTTTTTTTTGTTTTATAATTTCTAGACATTTATGTCAAGTTTTGGTCTTCATGTGTTTTGTTGTAGATAAAGCATTAATCTGTGGAAATGGGATTAAGTTTCAACCTTTAATCTGAAATCCAATTCATTTTATGTTTCCCTCCATCACATTGTTCTTGGCGAGAATTTACTAACTTTTCTTTATTTTCGATACTGCTTAGAGAAAACGGTTAAAATTGTAAGCTGATGCATCATGGATCATTGAACAAAAGCGCCTTAGACATTTACACCAAATTCTTAAGCTTACCCCCATCTGGGCCATCCTCCCTCCCTTCTGCTATCTTTGTTGTGCATTACTACTGCTCTCATTTTTAGAAAACTAAGCTTGCAGGGCGCTTCGCGCCCCTCTTCTTTTTCAATTGTAAACATTGTCTCCTTGTATACATTGTAAAACAAACATTTCGTTGATTTTAAAAAAAAATTTCGTTGATTTTCAAAATTTTCAAAAATCGTATTTTGTTAGAGGCGAATTTTTTAAAATTCAATCATCCATAACCCCTCTCTGTGGTCAAGTGAGGTCCCACAAAAAAATTGGGCCTCATCGGTTCTGCAGTTTTGACGTTTATTGGATACAAACAGACATCCAGAGAGACAAATAAGAAATCTAAAACTTGGCCGAATGGATCAATGAAAATTAACATTAGCTTCACTGTGATTGAAAGGTTGAAAGCTCTCTATGAGAATTTTGAAAATTTTTAATTAAAAAATGAAGCTAAAATGTAAAAAAGGATAAGTGAGATAGCTGTAAATTCGAAGCCCAAGGCTTAGGGACACTTTAAAGTCGAATCTGTCTTCAAAATCGATGCAACTTTTCATAGCAGGCCTCTGAGAATTCAATGCAACTTTAAGACCTAATTTGGCCTTTTTTGCCCCCCCCCCCCCCCCCCACGGCATTTCAGGAGTAAAACGTGTTCTTCTCCTTGCAGCTGAAGTGGAAGAAAACTGAGTACCATCATTAGTTAAAGAAATAATGGAAGAAAGAAAATTAATGAATATACATATATTGGGTGTTCTCAAACCAGGTATATATGTATACAGGGTTACCCACGAAGAATGAGACTGTAAAGACGACCCAAAACTCTGTAAATTAAGTTTAGAAGTTGCAGGGAATCATATATATGCCGAAACAGACAGCAAAAATTCCGTACAATCATCTCTGAAGTCTCATCCTTTACGGGTAACCCAGTATATTTAATAATGATATATATTAAATACCAGCTTGGAAACCCAGCTTTGCTTGGAGTTTAAGTTTCCCTATAAAAGTCAACTCACGTAACTTAATCCGAGCTAAAGAACATTACTTTGGTTCTTTACACCAAGTTCTCTAATCTAAATTTGAGCCAAATTGGTCATGGGGTTTCTGAGTTATTATCGGACAGCCATCAAAACAGATAAACAGAGTTTATTTATTTCAGCGTGGATACATATGGTAAAATATCCATATTTAAAGTGTACATATAGTTATACAGGTAAATTGGAATTAATGGATAGGCATCTTTTTGACATCTAAGGGTTTTTTAACTTTTTGGTTTAAAATATGATTTTCTACAAAGAAACCCTCAATAACGAATACATCGAAAGAATTCATCAAATGTCGTATTCTTCATTTTCTGATAATGGAATGTTGCAGATATTTAGTTTTTTAATTAAATAATTATATGGAACTCTTTAAAACTGTTCCTGCATATTCATGGCTATTTATTTATTTTCGCAAATACTGAAATTTACGTAATATAGTAAAAAACTCATTGAAAAATTGTCAAGACGACATTTGATAAATTCTTTCGATGTATTCCTTATTAAGGGTTTCACTGTATAAAAGTTCTAATACATTGAGAAAACTTTTCTTTGGACATTGGCCAATGATATTATCCCAAACGATTTTACTACTCGTATTGAAAAATAAATCTGATTGATTCAATACGTTGATTCTTGCGGTAGCTTCCATAATTCAGCAATCATACTTTATATTTTTTTGGGATCAGTTTAATTATTTTCTTGGTTTCCTTTAGCATGCTTTTTATTTGTAACATTTTACTTTTCTTTCACTTTTTTTCGTGAGTACCTTCAGTTTTCCTGGTAGAACTAAGGTTGCCAAGGTATTGTATAAAGAAGATTCAAGATTGTAAAAACTTTTTTCTTTTAAGGAAAGTTGAGAAAGAAAGTTTGAGGGGCTCACCACCAACTCATTCGATATCTACAATTCCTAACTATTAGGATAAAGATTTTTAATTCATTCACAAAAAAAAACTCTTTTTATTTAAAATCTTTCATTTCTTACAGTGTGTTGCACAAAAGAAGACAGTTAAAAGATTAACAATTTTTTAAGATGCAGCTGATGCTGAAAATCCAACAACAACAAAACCAGTTTTTAAAGTAAAACTATTGTTTTTAAGACGAAGCGATCGTTTTAAAGACAAAACGATCGATTTTGCTTAAAATCTCTTGTTTGTCGTTGTATCTTTTTAATTAAAAACGAAAAGAAAATAGAAGACTGAGAAAACTAGAAAACTAGAAAACTAGAAAACTAGAATATCAAATGTCCCAATTCCAAGGGACATTAGTTTCAACTATAACACAAGACTCAATTCTAACGCTCAGTGCAGTTATAAATGGGCCAAGTGTTAGTTTTGGTACTAATTCCCCTGAATTATCAAACTCGTAATCAATATATTAACTAGTTTTGTGTTGATTACAGTGCACTTTTTATGAAATACCCTGTAACTGAGTTTGGTGTGGAGTGGGGTGGAGCACAGTTGACATTTACACGTCTCAGTATATTTAAAAGATAATCTGTTCCAAGAACCAGCGTCATGCTGGGTCCTCATCTTCCACAAGGGAGTGTTTAATAGAAAGGGGAATCCCATTTCTTTCACCTTTAATTTCCCGTTATCTCACTCCTTCCCATAAATATTTATTACCTTCCTTCCCATTGATATTCCAAAACTTCCTCCCCATTAATATTCCTAACCTTCCTTCCCATTATTATTCCTCCCATTAATATTCCTAGCCTTCTTTCCCATTAATATTCCTAATCCTCCTTCCCGTTAATATTCCTAACCTTCCTTCCCATCAATATTCCTAACCTTCCTACCCATTAATATTCCTGACCTTCCTACCCATTAATATTCCTGACCTTCCTTCCCATTAATATTCCTGACCTTCCTTCCCATTAATATTCCTAATCTTCCTTCCCAATAATATTCCTAACCTCCCATATAATAGTCCTAATCTTTCTTCCCGTCAATATTCCTAATCTTCCTTCCAAATAATATTCCTAACCTTCCTTCCCATTAATATTCCTAATCTTCCTTACCATTAATATTCCTAATCTTCCTTCCAAATAATATTCCTAATCTTCCTTCCCATTAATATTCCTAATCTTCCTTCCCATTAATATTCCTAATCTTCCTTCCCATTAATATTCCTAATCTTTCTTCCCATTAATATTCCTAATCTTCCTTCCCATTAATATTCCTAACCTTCCTTCCTATTAATATTCCTAATCTTCCTTCCCATTTATATTCCTGACCGTAAATAAATAGAAATTTCCCACGAAGTATTTTATTCAATATTTTTTGTTACAATTTAACCTTTAGGCCGCTGCATGGGGTTTCATAAAATTCAGATCTCATTCTGTGTGGTAATTCCCGTTATAGTTTGTACTTTGTTATATGTAAACAATAATCTCACAGGAAAGAGATGATACATTTGGTAAGTACGGTATTTCAAATGAACCTGAGTTTACATTGAATATTTCTTAGTGGATTTGACTTCTATTGAATATGTCGGTCCAAATTTTATCTTTTATTGTGGTGCCTAAGATTTAATTATTTGTACAAACAAATGTTTGCAAAAAAATAAAAAATAAAATTTTGCCTTTTCGCTAAAATAAATTTAGTGGTTCTTATTAAATTTTGCAAGAGGATTTTGGTCTGTCGTGGCATAATGCTTATCTTATCGGAAATTTGAAGTCTATCTTTCAATATACTACGCAACTGCTGAACCAATCGGGCTCAAATTTTAAGTGATTATTTTAAGTCTGGTCAGAATTTAAAAAATTTGCCAAGGTAAAATGTCAATTAAATAATTTTTGGGAATCCATCAATGCAAACAAAGTTCTTAAATTTGGACGGTCAAAGTGCATTTTAAAGTATATACATCGCAAATTTATTTACAAATAAATAATAACTAGGCTGTCAGACTCAGTGTTCTTCCTGCCACTCTTATAGGAATTATATATTTATAATTTGAAAGAAGAAATTATGAATATTTAAAGTTAAGTTCCCCTCCGTCAATTCATTTAAATGTTTGACAGTTTAAACCAAAATGTCAGGCAGAACCATCAGCCATATCAACTATATCAACTATATCAACTATATCAACTATATCAGCCATATCAACGAATCATTTTCAAAATTATAATTTTTATACAGTTTAAGTTTTTAACCAAGAACTTCGGAGATACTTAAATCTCAGTAATTGTAAAAATAAATAAATAGCTTTTAAATATGCGGAAACAGTTTAAAAAAGCTCAATGCAACTATTCAATTAAAAGACTAAATGTGAAAAATTCAGTTGGTTAAGAAGACGACATTTTATAAAATCTGTTGAATCCTCCGAAGTTCTGAGTTAAACTGTATTTGCCATTTGTAACATATTTTTCCACACGTTAGATTGTTTTCAATCATAAAACCTTTTTTCAAAAGCATTATTATTGGGAAAACGAAATAAAGTATTGATGTATTCCTAAAGAGAATAGAATATATATAAGAGTGGAATTTAGACAATCCTTCGGTATGAATCTTGTCAGTCCCTTTCAGCCTGAAAGGGAGTTCAAAGTGTACAAACCATGTAAATGTTCACAGATGATATGCAGTAGAGTACATTAATAGTTAATACAGTATGTTCCCTAGACTATCCGATTCAATTTCGAATTTTTTAAAGCTGTTAAATCAACTTCATAATGAATTAGGTGAATAAAAAACATCATTTGATTTATAGTTATAATGGAAAATCATCGTTTGCAAAGTGAAAGGCATAGAGTCTATATGAAATGATCATTGGTCAATTATGAAACCAGCCTATTTTATAATTTGGTTTTCTTTTAATATTAATTTTAGATTTTCTATAAAATTATGTTCCAGGGCCCAAAAGGTTATATAGCGCAAATATGTGAAGTACACCTGCAGTATGGAAACAGTACAACAAAATGGCCGTTTTACACTTTTTTCTAGTAAATTCCCCTCTAATATATATTCTATACTCTTTGTGTATTCCTGATTTGCAATCCCTCCTTGGGATTCTTGGATAAAGGTTAAAATCCAGGCACATAGATTCAGCCTGCTTATAAAAAGTCTCATCAATTTTTTAGACAGAATCAACTGTGAAGTGTAACAACGCCTTGGGCTTAAATTTTACCGCTCTAACTGACTTGTTGTTTTCTGTAGCCCTCAACATGCACATTTTAGCACTATAAAGCACTTGTAGTTAGCTTTGGTTTTTAAGAAGTAAGTGGCAAAATTCTCATTGATTTTTGCTTGAGAGCGTGAGACCTTTAAGTTAAAGTGCAGGGGGTTCAATAAGTTTGCCTCCTTCTGAAAAGGGCCCTTGTAAGAGTAGTTTAACATTTTTCTTGCCACTTCACGCCATTTATCTTCAATAACTATATTTTTTTCTTTCACTTAACCTACTCTTTCTGAATATTCTCCCCCCCCCCCTCCTTAATTGTAACCCAGAAACTGTGAAGCATGACCCAGCCCACAATTAGTCATTGTTTCTTCCTTTGTGTTTAGTTTTGGTTTAAACTAGACTTAAATAATATTTATTCTTCTTAGAATTTAGTCTTGGCCGATTTTTTTAATCTTGGTAGAAACAATCCAGAAAACGTGAACCAAATCTGAAAGTAACAAATTCGTAAAAAAAAAGAAAAATAAAATCTTTCAATTTTTGCTTTTTCTAAATGTAACATGTTTGTATATAAAAATAGTAAGTAAAAAATGTGAACTAAAACTATCTTTATTAAATATACACTTAAATTGTTAAAAAATGTTTGCTCTTCTAAGAAGACAAATACCTGCAATGCTTAATGGCTATAAGACGGTTTCTAAGATTTAATCAATGACAGAAAAGAGAATGAGTTTAACGTATTTTTACAGATTTAATTTAGTTTACAAAAAGTTCTTCATTTAATCAAATTAAATTAAATAATCTTTTGTATGGAAATTCCGCTGGTATTTAATAATTTAACGCAGAGGAGTTTTTAGTAAAATAAAAATCTGTAAGAAGATGATGAATCATAACTGAGGTTTTCTTACGTCATTGTCGAACAATGTAAATTTAGGATGACAAACTAACCATGAGATAATTATAAAATAAATCTGAAATATTGTACAGCGTAAAATGTGCAATGTGCCTGTATAACAAGCTGTCCTGTACTGGTACACTGTTCAAAAGCATGTACAGCTGACCGATTTTTTTCTGCACTGTGCACTGTTCAACGTACGCTGTACACTATTCGATGTACACTGTACACTATTCGATTTACACTGTACACTGTTCATTGTACGCTGTTCACTGTACAGTATACTATGAACATTGTAGAATGCAGAAAGACTCCAACACCAAAAAAATCAAAAAAACTATTTAAATTATTTAAATAGTTAACTTAAGTTTAATTAATATTTGAGATTGTTTATGTAAATTTAAATTTCACATTTGTAATCAATAAATTGGGGCCTCAAATATTTGTTTTAATGCTACGCTTAACTTTTTCTTTAAAGGTTTATAACTCTGATTTAAGTTCTATTACCTTGATCTTTAATACAGTGAGAACCAGAAAACTTTGGAATACGAAGATGACTTTTATGCTCCATTTATGATTTTAAAAATTATTTTAATCCTAAACTGCTTATAATATAATATAAATTTACAGTTTGAATTACCAAAGGTCTTCGACATCAGATGCAAAAATATAGGGATTATAAAATTAATTTTTTTATTAGAAATCGGATTTTTTTCGTAAAATAAGACAAAATTGTTGTTTCTATATGAAATGACTAAAACTTTTATTCAAAAAAGTAAAGATGTGTTCACCCTGACCTCAAATAATTAAAAATTAATTGAATGTGAGCAGTTTCTTTTTTATTTGTACTGTTAGCTGTCTTATGAGTTTTGTGATTTGTCATTATCAAAGTAGACTACAGGAGTATTTTTGTATCTATAAGTATATTTATATGTATATATATGTATATATATATATATAAAAGTGTATATTTGTATCTATAAGTATATATATATAAAGAAGTGTCGCGGTTAAAGAAATCAGTCTACGTTGAACACTCAACCATGCAACTACTCTCAGCAGGTAGACTATACAGGGATGCCCACAAAGGATGAGACTTTATAGACGACTTTACGAAATTTATACTGTCTGTTTTTATATTTAAGGCAGAAACTTAAATTAACATTTAATATGTTATTTTTAGGTCGTCTTAAAAGTTTCATCCTTTCTGGGTATTACCCCGGAAAACAATAGTGTTAGGATTAGATAAAGTGGTGAATGGGGGGAACAATAGTAATTTCAAAAATATGTTTTTATAACTAAAAAATCTTTGAAAGAAAGGAGCGGAATCGTGTATTATTAAAACAATAAAACCGAATCGGAGACTTGCCTGGCACTCCAATATTTTAATCTCTAAATCTTTGTAACCTTAGATCCTACAATTTGACCTAACATAAAGTTGTCCCGTTCATCATAATTTTCCAAAATCACAATAAAATGTTAAAACAAACCATCCTATCCCCTCTGTTTAGAAAAATCTAAGAAAGTGTTCAAAAAAAGGTCTATGAGAACAATATCTTTAAAACAATCTTGGAAGACAAATGCAAATGTTCTCAATCCTAAGAGAAAATGTCAATGGAAATATAAAGACCTGAGTTTTGGAGTCATGAACCTTTTTTTAGAGTACTACAGGGATATCCAGAAAACAATAGAATAGGAAGACACTAGACACTTATTAAATCACTAATTTTGTAAAATAGGTCTGTTTCCACTGCACAATTTCTGTGCTGTGCTCATTGAATCTATAATTTTATTCTAAAAGTCGTCTTTCTATTTCAGAGTTTTCTGGTTATCAAAGTATCTTGAACATTAATTACCTCCTATTAATATTTTGTATTTCCAGTTGTACTGCTCCTGGTGTGTGGGTCAGGATATGTGTCAGGAGATGGAAAATATTGGTGGATGAACTCAGGAGCTTTTAACAACGGGGGAGCAGGGAATAATATTCAAAACAATAACAATCACAAGGGAAAAGTTCTTAAAAGCAAAAATATCACACACAAAAAATGATGAACATTTAAATTTTGTTTGGGTAATTTCTATAAAACAGGCCACAAATAATATATTATATTGTTTATCATTTTTGAACCAAGGAAAAGCTGTTAATTCAGTAATATGTTAAAGGGACTGTCTTCGTAATTTCAAGTGACCTTCCATGCACAGAGGTGCATGCCCGATTCACAATGGTTCCCTTGAAACCTTTATCTGATCAATAATGTGGAAGATAACATCGTTTTACTAGCTTGAAAAGGATTTAATTCTAATAATTATTGTTTTTTTTTGCATCCGAAATACGCAGGTCACTTTTAAAGGTTACAATAATTTATTAGTTTTCAATTTATCTAATCCAATCTTGACCAGACAAAGCTGTTAAGGGTACCGTTGTGAATCGAATATACAACTTTAAAAATGAAGGATCTCTTGAAATAAAACCAATACCCTTTAAACAGTTGTTTGAAGTTTAAATTCGTGAAAAGAAGGAAATGGAAGACGTACTTTATATTACTGAGTTAATTAAAAATATAAATTTTAGTTAGTCCCAAATATTCTTCAGTCAAAACTTATTCTTTCAACACTGTTTCTAATCTATTTGACTCCATATTACTGAATTTTCATTGATTTAATATTTCTTTTTAAAGCTTTATTTCCCTTATACACTTTGTTTAACTCATTTACTTTATTTTTTACAAAGTGCAGTACTAGTCAAATGTAAGTTTTTAAGATAAATTTAATTTAAATTTAAAATCTAACCTTTCAGGGTTCTCCCAGGTACCTTAGGTAACAGATTCATGAAGAGAACGAATTAGTTGGTGTAAAGCATTAAAAGATAATTGAGTATTATGGTTTTGCCCCTGTCTTCTTATACAAATACTCATATAATAATTCCGTAATCGTGTTTTTGTCAATTGCTCATATAAACACCATTTAAAGGTCTAAACAGAAGAAACAAAACACAGGGTCGGATTCTGCAGTAAGACTGGCATGTTTTGCATTCTTGCATTATTCTCTAGCTTGTATATTTCACTCAATAATTGGCAAAACGAACCGGAAAAAGCATGATTTTTGATCATTTTTCATCGTTTTATGCTCAAGATAATATTTTCAATGCTTTTTTTCTGTGATATCCTACCATTTTTTTCGAGCTTTAAAGACTGCCAATGACATGAAGAATCCTATCATTTGTTCCGTTTAGACCTTTAAATGGTGTTTTTAAGAGCAAAAATGGGAATACGGAATCATTAGATGAGAATTTACATATTAATACAAGGGCAAAACTAAGATACTCAATTATCAATTAACAATTGAATTTATCTTAAAACCCTACATTTTCTAAGTACAGTGGTTACCAGCCATTTTGTCGGTATATATTCTTTATATTACTAAGAAAATATTGCTAAGAATGTCGTATTTTTTTACTGTTTAAAAAAAAAGAAGTTGAAAAAAGATGACTAACATTTCACAGTTTTTGGTTACTTCTCAAAGGAAACCAAAAAAATATACAAAACCCAAGAAATGTTGGAAAAACATGGAAAAAATGGAAAAATACGCTTTGATATATTTTGTACCACCCCCCCCCCCCCTCCCCTGGGGAACCCCGGTCTGTGAAATATCCAGATGTCCATGAAAGTTTATCATTTTATAGATGAAAAATACTGCTTATCTAACATCAACATCACATAAAATGATGAAATCTTATTTTTGCAATTTTTAAAATTTAAATCAAAAAGAGCGAATTGAATTATTTCAATAAAGAAAAAAAAATACCTTAAAAGTTAAATCTATTTTGGACATAACATTTCACATATTCATGTCAAATTTAGCAAATTCAGGGAAAACTGATCCATCGATTTTATATTTGTTTTGTATAATTTTTAGACTGAAGTAATATAATTAGACTCGTAGTCGTTTATTGCCGACTATTGGTATATTTAGAACTTACAAATCATAAATGCTCTGTGGCAAAAAGAAGAACTACTGAAAACATCAAAATTGTTTTGAATTTCTGATTTATCATTAAATACATTTGCTTTTCTCATACTTGAACATAAAATAAAACACTAGAGGAGCTACGAGAACACAAAGTTGTGTCATCAATACAAATTTGACCTCATGTTCATGCTTTTAAATGTTGTGACCAATAGTTTAGGTATAACATCAATTTCAACCAAATCTGTTAATTAACAAGACTGTAGTAGACCTAATTTCAACCAAATCTGTAAATTAACAAGACTGTAGTAGACCTAATTTCAACCAAATCTGTAAGTTAACAAGACTGTAGTAGACCTAATTTCAACCAAATCTTTAAAATTAACAAGACTGTAGTAGACCTAATTTCAACCAAATCTGTTAATTAACAAGACTGTAGTAGACCTAATTTCAACCAAATCTGTTAATTAACAAGACTGTTATAGTTGACCTAATTTCAACCAAATCTGTTAATTAACAAGAGACCTAATTTCAACCAAATCTGTTAATTAACAAGACTGTAGTAGACCTAATTTCAAGTGACTCTCAATTTACAGAAAGGCATGAAAATTGATTTTTTTACTGTGGTTCGATCCTGTACAGTAACCTGCGGAATTCCGTTATAGAAAAAAAAGAGTAAATTTTCATAAATAAATAGTTTTCAATCTAGAAAAACAGCAATATCTTCCGCATTATTGATCAGAAAATGGTTTCAAGGGTACTGTTGTAAGTTGGGTATTACGATCTCGGCATGGAGGGTTACCTAAAATTACGCTTACAGTCCCTTTAAATTGCTTGATTGTACCCTAAAGAACTTTACGTACAGGCGCATAATAATCAACAAGGTGGGACCAACCTGCAGCCTGGAAATAATTATCAAAACTCAGGAAACAATTATCAACAACCAGGAAATAGTTTCCAGCAGAATAATCCAGGAAATAATTTCCAGGGAAATCAAGGTAAGGTTTTTTTACCTGAGGATTAGATAATGTGTAGTAATTATAAACAGTTTATTTACAGAAAGGTATTGTACACTTAACAGATGGGTTGAAAAGATATTGGAATGATAAAGCTATATTTTGTAACAAGTATCCAGTTCATTTACAAAAAAATACCTGCAATGTAAGTTTTAATAAAAAATCTGGTTCCTGAAATGTCTTTTTTTTCTGGAATTAATCCGGAAAAGATTGGGAACCCATAGGTTTTCAAACCAATTTTATCTGGAAAACGATAGTCATATATTTTTGAGGGAAGTTTTGAAGGTAAAGCTGGTCTAGGGATCTAGAGGTACACTCAAATTATTTATTTCCAAAAAAATCTTCACCACAAATAAATTTCTTTTGTAAAAGACAATTGGTATAAATTTACTTTAGTTTGCCGTGATATCTCTTTGTTTTCATTTTTCATTTCAAAAGATTGAACTGTAGACGGTTGCATGCTTATTTACACAAGTTATTATTAACAGAAACCATGAGTCCATCAATTTTTACGTGACTTTACTAAACTTGCGGCATTTTCTGGTTTACTGCGCTCTGGTCTCGGTTCCTGCACGGCACACCTTTCTCTGCGCAGCACTTGAATTCTTAATAAATCAAATTAATTGCAATTTCAGCCAAAAAACTTAATGATGAGAAATATTTCTCTGTCTAAACGGAAATGTATTTATTGTGAGTGTTATTGTTTAATTTTCTTTCTCCACTTGTATTTGATTAATGGTTGTTTGACTACAGATTAGAGGGCAGGGTGGCGTGGATTTCCCGTTCTTGTAAAAAGTGTATTTTTTAGGGGGGAAAAGGAATATATAAAACTCTTTTTAATCCTCATCTATAAAGTAGGTGATGTTTCTTAAATCAAGAAAAAATAATAAAATAAAATATCTTTTAAAGTGTACTCAAGTATTCTCCCATCATTAATCATTAGTATTTCTATTTCGAGAATTGAGAGAGCCCCCCCCCCCCCTGCAAACCCCCTGGTCCTTAGATGCACATTTTGTGTTTTCTTTGTTTACTTTTCTTACAGCTTTATATCTTAAAATATCAGCGATATAGAGAAATATAGGCATATAGAGAAATGTACCAAAATAGAAATATAGGGATATAGGGAAATATCAGCCCTACTATTTCTTCAGTCAGAGTACTGCAGTACACACTGAAAGCTTAGTTCATTGTGCAGCGATATAGAGAAATATAGTGATAAAGAGAAATATAGCAAAATAGATAAATATAGCGATATAGAGATATATTATATCTCTATTTTTTGTTTGGTTGTTATTTCCTCTCTATATAAAACTCTCAATTCTGTAATTGGGTGTTAGATCTTATTTCCTCTCTAAACTATTTCTCTATTCTCTGATTCGGATATTTGAACTTATTTCTTATCTTTATCTTTTTCTGTGACAATATAATATAAATGTTGTTGCTGTGAAGTTCTTTACAATCTCTGTGAATAAAGAAACCAAGAAGAATGATGGTTTGTCTGGAATAATGGTTTTTTTTATTTTTTCAGTGAAAAATTTGCAATGCTTGGTTGCAGTTTGCATGATTTTTGCAATTCCATAATGCATGTTTTGGCACTGCCTCTGTGCAAGTTTTTGCAATTTTTAAGTTATGAGAAGAATTGAAATGTGGGTTTAGGATTCCCTGCCTCGCCGGGTAGAAGAACCAAACCTAGATCCGGGTTCATGTCCGTCTTTACATTAGGACTGGGCACGTCCTGGATTTTTAAAAACCCTTTATTTCTTTTTTTGTAAAGCTAAATGCTAAATGAAAATTGAGAAAATCTGTAGAAAAAATTACACTTTAAGCGTAAACTATAATAAATCTAATGTAATGCAGATAAAACCCATGGAAAAAATTAAATGAAATAAAAAATTTATTTAAATAAAAATTTAGAATTTCTTAACAATGAATAAAAGTTTAGAATTTCTTAAAAATTTGTTTTATGACAAAAAGTTTAGAGTACATTTTTCCATCAGTGAAATCAATTAAATGCAATTTAAGCTATTCTAGAGAAATTGGTTTCTACAAAAAAAATACTTTTTTAGAATACTCTTACTTTGAAATTATGCAAATTTGATTTTTCCCGCCAGTTTTTCTACCATAAACTTAATGATAAAATAAAGGAAAGGTTTAGAATGAAGGACTGTTCATGAAAATTAAAAAAATCAAATCTTTTTGCGGCAATTCAGTCAGTGAGCTAACTGTTTTGACCCCCTCTGTTTATCTATCAAATACAAGTTTTCAACAAATGTCAATCACACGCTTTTCTTGAGTTGTGTCAATCCTCTTTTAACATATCAGATTATAAACATCGAAATAATAACATGTAACTTAAAAACCCGATATAGGACAAAAAAAAATTCTCACTACAAACCCATTGAATAACATTGAATAACAAACTACACTCTAGTCTAACTAAAAACTTAAAAAATAGATAAAGGAGCACTTACTACACCTGATAATACTCCATATCAGAAGTTAGTTTAATATCTAAAACGATGATTGGATAATAAAGATTTGAATTTTATTTAGATAACTTTAGCCCCTGTCCACAAGACCTCTCCTGTCTCCCCCAAAATGAATGTTGGACCCCCCCTGAAGGGGCAATTCTTCCCAGGGTAGCAAGTGTGGGTATTTTTCTTAATAAAGGGACTGTGTGCATTTATTGATTCTTAATAATGTTATTTCCTTCAATTTCCGGTCACTGAATTTCATTCTAAAAGGTTTGAGCCAATGCCCAGACACCTATGCCCTAAATCATTATTATATTTTTAATTTTAGTTCAACAGTTTAGAGGTTGTTTAAAGGTGGAAAATTCTTTAAAAAGAAGAAGCTCTAAAAATGCACACTTCCAAAAAAGGGTTGAATTTTTTCAAATATTTTGTCTTTAGTTTCAAGATTGTGGAGTAAATGAGGTATGCTGTACCCCCAGCCAACCTGAAAAATCTGAGGAAAGGGCATAAAGTCATATTACTTAAAGATAGGCACGTTTGACTTTTTCATTTCGTTTGTTCATCATTCATAAACTACCCTTTTCGTTTTTTCACTTATTCAAAAAAAATTGATTTCGTTTGTTCTCAAAATTATCATTCATTTTCCATTTACTTCATTCGTTTTCTCACTGAACGATTGTTCAGTAAAACTCTTCGTACAGTAAATTATTAGTTCAATAAAATCGTTTGTTCAGTGAAAAAAAAATATGTTTTTTAATTTGTTAGAAAAAATCTTTGTTCATTAAAAAATTATTGTTTTTTAAAAAGTTTGTTCCGACAATTGTTGTTAAAAACGATAGTTTTTTCTAATCTTTTTTAAAATTTGTTCTTAGAGTAAAAACCAATAGTTTATTCAAGTTTGTTTTTAAAAAACGTTAATTTTTCATTTCTCTGAATGATCCATTTTGTTTGTCCATCTTCTTTTATTATAAATGACACCCTCTTTCGCCAAAAATTTTGTTCGTTTGAAAAAACTATGCCCATCTCTAATCTTACCACATATTCTCTTAATTTCCATGCTTTCTTTTAAAACTTATTTGTATTTTCCACATGAATAGTTTGATAGTGTGCTCTTCTTCGACTAGGATCTAATCTTACCAGACACTGTAAATCCGTCCAGTAATAGCATTAATCCGGAATCAGAGCTCCCAGATCTAATAACAACAGAATGTCCTGCTGGTAATCAAATTTAAGAACATAAAGAATAAAGAAATCCATATATTCTTCCTATTTTCCATTTTTAAAGGTATGCTTTGTGTGTCTGGTAACTATTGTGATAATAATACAGAAGTTACAACAAGCCCCCTTCAGCTCTCACTAGCAGATCAAGATTTAAGAAAAAAGCTCATTGTAAGATTTTGAATCATTTTTAATCAAATTAAACAATCACATTTTTTAACATTATTGCATCGCAGCGCCTAATTAAGCATTTTTTCGGAAGCCGTGCATGAACCAGATAACCAGGCAGCTTGAAGTATGTTGTAACCAAGTAGAATCTCTTGACTATCCTACCTCGACTGATACAACAGCTGTTTTGTTAGCTGACGGGTCGGAATCAGCTGACTTAAATGAATCATCTGATTTATCCGAGTCAGCTGACTCTGAACTTGAAACTAGCGAAAGTGTAAGCTCAGCTAATCTTGTGCTTCCAGGAAGTGTACTGCCTGCCACACAAGGCCTAGTTAACTCACCTAACCAGGTAATTGATTTTGATCTTCAAAATTGATTTGGATTTGTACACCCTATTCTGAACTACACCAAAGATTTAAGGTTTTTAAACAAACCTTTTTAAGGGAACTGTAAGCGTAATTTCAAATGACCCTACATGCAAAGATTTTTTAATGCCCATTTTTCTAAGGTTCCCTTAAAAATTCTAAAAATTTCTTCATTTATTCTTGTAAGCAAAAAATGCTCTTACAGACAAAACGCAAATGAAAATAAACAGATTTAAGTTACAACCTTTGAAGAGTACCATTGTACCATTGCCATCTTTTTGTAAACAAATCTAGAAATAAATAAGAAAGTATACTTTTCTTGTAGCTTTATCTGATTCTTTATCTTTCTGTATGAAATTCTTGATTATAATTCCGTAAGAAAATAAGAATCACTTTATTATCAAATAAAAAACATCCCCTGGATTGTTGTTCAAGAGCAATGGCCATTTATATAGGCTCTTCTGTCTAGATTCTACAAATTCTGACATGAATATCATAATATTTAGGGATCATGCCCTGTAGTAAATAATATTCCACCGGTTGAACAGTGCGCGGGACGTGCTTCCAACTGTTGGAGTGTTGGTAAGTTGCATTCATAGTTAAGATGCTAATAGCTTTGCAATCAGAAGAAAAAGTAAACAGTCGCTATTTGAGTAAATATTTTCAAATCTAATTTGTGAAAGGTCAAACTGATGTTGACTGTATCGATAACGCTCTGTGCTGCTTTGATGGGTGTTCTAATGTCTGCCAGGGTCAAGGTAGGATCATGATAATCATATATATATTAATACCAGTGTTTCCTTGAATCTGATTTATATTCTTGTTTTTAAGTTTTATAATCTTTATCATTTATTTGCTAAAAAAGGAGTGAGGCCAGGTCTTCCTGTGCCACAAGTAAATGCCAGGGGACAATCTACCCCCTCAAACAACAACAATGATATAGCCTCTGGGAATGGATTTAATGGTCAGAATGCAGCCTCAAATAACAATGGAAACAGGCCGGGAAATAATGTTCAACCCAACAATCGCGTAAAAAGCAATCAAGGCGACAGCAATAGAAATCCTGGTATCAGTAACTCTGGGATCCAAGGAAATAATGGTGGATCTGGATACAGCAGCCCTAATAATGTTCAAAAGGCAGCGTCAAGCAACAATGTAAATAGGCCTGTCAGTAACCGACAACCTAACAATGGTGTAAATAATAATCAAGGGAGTAACAGACAACCAAACAATGGTGTAAATAATAATCAAGGGAGTAACAGACAACCTAACAATGGTGTAAATAATAATCAAGGGAGTAACAGACAACCTAACAATGGTGTAAATAATAATCAAGGGAGTAACAGACAACCTAACAATGGTGCAAATAGTAATCAAGGCAGTAGCTTTAACAACCTTGGGAACAGCAGTGGTGGTCGAAAATCCTATGGTGGTTCTGGACACAAGGGCCAAACAAACTCAAACAGCAACCAAGCCCCTGGTGTTAACACTAATCTCGGAGTTGGGGCCTCGTCCAATAGCAATGGGTATGGAGGCAACAGTGGAGGTTGCCAACCCAATGGCGGTGGGAAAAGTGGTGGCTGTCAAAATAATGCAGGTCTAAATGGAGGTTGCCAAAATGGAGATGGTTGCTCCAACGGGTACAGAGGAAATTCAGGTGGGGTGAAGAGGAAACCTCTGCTCCTGCTTTCATTTGCCATATATTGATGTACCAAGCTATGCTGCTTTCATCTCTGTGTTTATAGCATGTTGGCTGGCCAATAGTCAGCACTTGATTTTATCATTATGTTAATCAGTTTTTAAACCACTTATTTTTCCTTTTACTTTATTGATCCATATGTTATATTTCCGCTTTCAAGCTTTGCTCAATGCTTTGAGAAAAATCCGAATGAACAAACATATTTTCTGCATCAAAAAAATAATGCATGCCTTCCAGTGAACTCATCTGCAACAGAGAAATCCTATTTTTTCTTATTTACAGTGTTCAGTGTCAACTTTTTGTGAATGAAGTCACAAATTCCCATACCTAGAAAATTCCTTTAATTCAGAATATTCTATGTCGAAATCGGTTTTTAAGAGTGCGATAAAAAATTTATATCTGCATCCTCCTTGATCCTACAAAGGTTTAAAGAGTATCGTTGTGAATCTAACATGCCAATCTTTAAATGGAGGTTTACTTTCATTTACATCTACTGTCCCTTTATGATTTAGCGGTTACCCGTGCATGATTTAGATTACAATAATAAGGGTTTCCTTTATTTCTGAACAAAAGAAAAAAGAAATGTTCTCATGAACACTATTATAGAATGTTCTAGCCGACCATAGTGAGAACCAGAAAACCAGGAAGACGATATTATTACAATACTTAGGTTTATTTTATCTTGTTGTAATGCAGATAGTTTATACTAATAATTTATTAAATCATATATTAATTGAAATGGTCTGCAAATTGCCGTGTTTCAAGTGTTCATTGGACAACTTGAGAGCGCCTAGAAGTCGTCTTCCTATTCCAGAGATATCTGGTTCTTACTGTATTTTAGCTAGGGTTTCCATCGAAATATAAAAAAATTTTCGCGAAAATTTCGCATCTTTCCTCATTCTTTTTTTTGCGCAATAGATTGTTGCAGCTGCAATTAACACTATAGATTAGCTGCGGATTTTTTTATGTTTGAAATTTTTTTTCGCAAATTATTTTTCGTGAAATTCCGCCTCGTTTTCACTTCCTGTCGGCTGTCGCAGAATTAATTATTGCGAAATTTTGCGAAATACGAAAGAAAATTTTCGCGAAAGTTTTTCTCCATTGGAAACCTAATCTTAGCCTTGAAATCTTATTCTGAGTATTCTGTATTCTACCTTCAGATACCATTCTTCCATTAAGAATACTAAACAGAGGAAATATATTAATATGCAACCCTTGATACACAACATTGAACAATTCTATTTTTGTTCAAAAGGTAGGGCAGTTTTGTTATAAAAAGGTAAGGCAGTTTTATTTAAAAGGTAAAGCAATTTTGAATAAGGCAATTTTTTTCAAAAATAAGGCAATTTTGTTCAAAAGGTAAGGCAATTTTGTTCAAAAGGTAAGGCAATTTTGTTCAATAAGTAAGGCAATTTTGTTTAGAAGTAAAGGCAATTTTGTTCAAAAGGTAAGGCAATTTTGTTCAAAAGGTAAGGCAATTTTGTTCAAATGGTAAGGCAATTTTGTTCAAAAAGTAAGGCAATTTTGTTCAAAAGTAAAGGCAATTTTGTTTAGAAGTAAAGGCAATTTTGTTTAGAAGTAAAGGCAATTTTGTTCATTTACAAGGCAATAAGTGAGTGTATTTTTATATGTCCTCTAAAATATAAACTTTTTCTCCTGGTGAATCAAAAGTATAAGTTCTTTTAAAAGTGCATTGTTGAGCTGATAAAGCCTTTTATAGGGATGGGTTATAGCCAGATTTGTTATACAGAAACTTTCATGGTTTTTAGACTTTTAAAAGTTTTTACGACAATTGAGAAAATTCCAACATTTTAAACTTTATTCTGTAGAAGTTTGCTTTTATCAAACATGCAAATTCTTTACCCTAGAAAGCAACATCGATCATTTTAAAACGATAGTTTTTCGGTTTTTGGTTCGTTTTTACCTTTTATTTTCACCTAGGATAACAAATTTGCATGTTGGATAAAAGCAAACTTCTACAGAATACAATTTTAAAACGTTGAACCCTTCTCAGATTGTCGTAAAACTTTTAAAAAGTCTAAAAATAATAAAAGTTTCTGTATAACGAATATAGCTGTTGCCCATCGCTACCTATCAGAAATTCAGAAAATAAGATCAATAGGTCGAACTGATTTTGGTAATTTACTATGGTAATTATGCATGTGCTTTTAAATGTTGTCTTGCACGAAAATATTTATTTTTTGAATATATTTTTAGACCTAAAATCAAATCTTTATTTAGGATCAATTTCACCGGTACAGCCTCCAAACCCCAGGTACGACTAAATACGATAATTGAGAGACGACTTCTGAATATTGTCTTTGATATCTATTTAATGATAAAGTACAGAGTATCCAATAAAATATTAGATTACCTCCAAGCTTTAACGCCAAAATGTGTACATAATGCTCGAAATACCTGGTATTTTCTACAAGAAAATATTTATGTTATACATTTTTTGATGATTAATTTTTTTAATTTTCTGATTAGTCCCTTTAATCTTAATTTAGAGCTGTAAACGATCATAATATGATAAGATATGTATCTGTACCTATATATATAAAAAAGTTGCACGTATTAAAATCTTTCTGTAATTTGGTCTACCTACTTTTTACCTGAAAAATAGCAAAGCTATTGGATGTTTAGAAAAATTTGGCTTTACTCAATAAATCAAAATTCAAACAAATTCTTCATATCTCGGATAATTTTAAAAAATGGACAGACCACATTTTGGAGATGCCATGACTTGGGCTATTTTATGATTACTGCTTCAATAAATATATTTAAAGGGTCATATTTTTCAATAAATGTTTAGTGAGATACTATGCAGAAAATATTAAATGAAATTACAAGGACCGCATTCTTAATGACATAAAATTATTTAAGACCTGTTCAACCACAACAACAACAACAACAACAACCTCGGCCTGTTCAGCAACAACAAGCTCAGCCTTCTCAACAACAGCCATTTGTGCAACAACAACAACAGCAACCAAGACAACCTGTACAACAGCAACCTAGACCAGTACAACAACAACAACAACCTAGACAACCTGTACAACAACAACCAAGACCTGTACAACAGCAATCACAACAGGTACAGTGGGACCCATAAAACTGTGGGATAGCTAGACGACTGTTAAACTAAAGAAAAGGTTTTTATTAATCTATGAACATGAAGCACAGCAATTTCACCTAATCAGTTGATTTTTATGCTAGTATAGGGGTTCACACTGGTCGGCGTTTATATCAATAGAACGAAGACAAATTTTTCATTTCTAACCAGCTTTTTCAAATTACAAGTTTAGAAGAAAACAAAGAGAAGCTGCTTATTGGCAGCTACGATGACGACTGTATGATAATAAAATCCACATAAGATTGCTAAAATGTCTTCCTACTCCCCAGAAAAATCACAAATAATCCTTAAATTGTTTTAAAAGTGAATTTCTTGATTAGAATTTTGTACCTGCAGATCAGAAACCCTTCACTCAATGTCCAAGTGCTATGAAATGTGTTCCAAGGTAAAGAAGTTTAACAATTTACCATAAATTCTAATTTATTTTCTTATATCTTGGCAACCTGATGTCGCAGGATTTTTATTCAGCAAGCTATAACTTTTGCTTTATCTTATAACCATCAGGTTGCATAGAAATAGAATCAGTTAAGTAAAAAAAAAACACTGCAGATAAAAACACAGCTGCAGAGATTACTTTGTTTTATATGTATATGATAGATATACAATATATGTATATTATAGATATACAATATATGTATATGATAGATATACAATATATGTATATGATAGATATACAATATATGTATATGATAGATATACAATATATGTATAGGATAGATATTATATGTATATGATAGATATACAATATATGTATATGATAGATATACAATATATGTATAGGATAGATATACAATATATGTATATGATAGATATACAATATATGTATATGATAGATATACAATATATGTATAGGATAGATATACAATATATGTATATGATAGATATACAATATATGTATATGATAGATTTACAAGATCGGATTGATTTTATAAAAATCCACGCTTTAATGTTAATTGGTATCATGCTACTCATAAACCATATATATATATATAATATTAGATAATTATTTATTTCGTTTTTATTTTAGGATAAACTGTAATTTCGAGGGAGTGATGGTAAACGAAGTTTTCAATCTTTCCCCAGAACTAGAGATGCTTCGTGTTCCTTTGATAGTAAGAACATTCATTTAATCATAAACATATTATCCATATTATCCATATTATCTATACTATCCATATTATCCATATTATCCATATTATCCATATTATCTATATTATCTATATTATCTATATGATCCATATTATCCATATTATCAATATTATCCATATTATCTATATTATCCATATTATTCATATTATCCATATTATCTATATTATCCATATTATCTATATTATCTATATTATCCATATTATTCAAAATTATCCATATTATCTATATTATCCATATTTTCCATATTATCCATATTATCCATATTATCCATATTATCCATATTATCTATATCTATATATAAATTTGGCTTGTCTGTCTGTTTGTCTGTCTGTCTGTTTATATCCAATAAACGTCAAAACGGCTGAACCGATCGGGCCCAAATTTTTGTGGGACATCTAGGGACCCCAGCCAAGGTTTATGAATGATTGAAATTTTAAATATTTGTCTCAATCAAAATTCGATCTTCATTAAATTTTTTAAAACTTTGAAAATCCACGAAATTTTTGTGAAAATCCGCGAATCATTTTTGTTTTGTTTTACGATGTACACAAAGAGAACATTGTTCACAATTAATTTAGAAGATGGGCGCGAAGCGCCCTCTAAGGTTAGAAAGAAGGGCGCGAAGCGCCTTGAATTTCTAGTTTTCTTTATTATATCTATATTATCCATATTATCTATATTATCCATATTATTAATATTATCCATATCATCCATATTATCCATATTATCTATATTATCCATACTATCCATATTATCCATATTATCCATAATATCCATAATATCCATTTTATCCAGTTTATCTATATTATTCATATTATCCATATTATCCATATTATCCATATTATCCATATTATCCATATTATCCGTATTATCCATATTATCCATATTATCCATATTATCCATATTATCCATATTATCCATATTATCCATATTATCCATATTATCCATATTATCCATATTATCTATATTATCCATAATATCCATCCTATCCAAATTATCCATATTATCCATTTTATCCAAATTATCCATATTATCTATATTATCTATATTATCTATATTATCCATATTATCTATATTATCCATAATATCCATCCTATCGAAATTATTCATACTATCCATATTGTCCAAATTATGTAGGGGTGTGTACTAGGGGAGGGCTTAAAAAGTAAAAAGTATCAAATTGTATCGCCAACAGCGGCTGAGCCGCCCCCTTCCTGGAATGTAAAAAAGTTAACCCCCCCCCTGGATAAATTCCTGTATTTGCCCCTTTATACATTATCCTAATGATCTGCATAATTATCCACATTATTAGTTTAATTATCTTGTAATTCATTTAGCCTTGTGTGAACCAACAAGCTGGAAATGTTGTTGATGTATGTTGCAGAGATCCTAATTACCAGGTACATTTTTACAATTATCAACATCTTTACAACCTGATGTATGTTGCAGAGATCCTAATTACCAGGTACATTTTTACAATTATCAACATCTTTGCAACCTGATGTATGTTGCAGAGATCCTAATTACCGGGTACATTTTTACAACTATCAACATATTTGCAACCTGATGGAATACACTATGTAAACTTTTTATATTGCCAGGTTTTGAGTATTTATTTTAACAGGATTCATATTTAGAAATAGCCAAGGTCTACGCCATTAGCTTGCACAGATATAAGGATAAAAATTTCAAAGTTTGAGTCAAGTAATCGTTTTTTCTACTTATTATCATATATATCTACGTGTAATTAATTTGTGAATTGGATTTCTAAATTAATAATTTAATAATTATCAGTGAAAGACCAAAATACAACTCTGGGAAAAAAGAAAGCACTGTGAGTTCATTGTAGAAAATAAATTTCCAACTGGGAAAAGTAATTGGGAGGCGTCATGGAGAAATAAAAACAATATGAAAAAAATGAAAGATAAAAATTAAATTATTTTCCCCATAACCCTAGCCTCTTCCCCCCTCAGGGAGGAGCAATGAACTGGGCCCTGGAGGGAAAACGAAAAGTTAATGGCATGTTTTTCACCCTTTTTGGATACTTTTAACTCAAAAATGTCATTTATTTTTTCCAATTTAGCACTAAGCATACTGGGGAAAAAATACATTTTTTAAGAGAAGGGATGGAAACTTTTATTAAGAGAATATTAACCCCTGTTTTTTATTATTTTAAGGTTTGACATTAAGAATAATGGCATTTGTATTCTAACCAGTGCAGAGCAAAAATTCCTATGGTTACAATCCTGGCTGCAGTGAAGTCCAGAAATCTAGATTTTATCTCTTTTTTATTTCCTCGTAACTTTCTTCAATCTCACAAGCTTGTGACCTAGATTTTACAAACGTACTTATATGCACTCTCTCAACCTGAGTCGGTAATTTAAGAGAGAATCGTTGAACGAAACCAACCCCGGGAGTTTCCTAGAATCCTCTGTGGGGTCTGTACTGTATACATTCTTGCAGATATTAGTTTAAATGGGATTTCCAGCAATATTTCCAAAAATTTCCGAAACCAGGTTTTATTCATAACAATACTACGTCTAAAGTTTCTAGCTCTGTGTAGTAGAAATTCATACGCTTGATCCTATAATATGCGTGGAATTATTTTAACAATCTGGGGCAGAATTTAAAGAATTTAAGCCGCGGCTCAAATATGGTTGGTTCCACTTAAATTTGTATTAAGTTTTTCAAGATTTAAGCCGGCGCTCAATTAATACGTGTATTAAATTCATTAAATTCGGACACTGAATCAACATGGCTGAAACTTTATTGAACGACTTTTATCTGTTATTCTTGTATGGTGTCTATTGTACTCTTAACAATGATAGGTTAAAGGGACATTAATTGTAACTTCAAGTGACCCTCCATGCAAATATAGCAATGCCTTGATTAAGAATGTGAAAGAAACCTTCATTTTTCTATTGTATTGTTAAACGCAAGATATGCGCAAGTCACATTATAGCAGGGAACCTGCAAATCAAAATAAACAGTTTAAAGAAACAAAAACGTGGAAATCTAATTTATACTTGATCAGACAAAGCTTTTAAGAGTACCGTTGTAAATCGGATATTGGTATCTTTGCATGAAGGAACTTCCGAATTTAGCAAGTCAATTTAGCAGGGAACCTGCAAATCAAAATAAACAATTTAAAGAAACAAAAACGTGGATATCTAATTTATACTTGATCAGACAAAGCTTTTAAGGGTGCCGTTGTAAATCGGACATTGGCATCTTTGCTTGAAGGGACTCTTGAATTTACACGTACAGTCCCTGTAAGCCCAATGGAATTGTTAAACATATTACAGAAATTATAAATTGTTAAAGTTTGGATAAACCAACATTTCACATTTTTTACAATTTTTAAAATTAAAAAATAAAAAATTGTTTAGGATCCCTGGCCCGACATGAACAACAACAACAACTTCCAGGGAAATCAAGGAAACCCAGGAAACCAGGGGAACCAAGGGAACCAGGTGTTCTTAGGAAACCAGGGAAATAATGCTGTTAAGAACAAGAAGAAGAATACTGGATACGGAAAATAGTGACATTTTTAATTTGCAAGAATATGCTTTATTTTATAAAAATAAAAGTTACATTACTTTATTTTCATCTCTATTTTTGCTTAAAAACTAAATATATTACATTAAACTATGAGACCCTATGTTTTACTCATTCTATAATTTACAGATTTCACTTTGATTTCCCAAAAAACAGTCGATTGGTTTCTGCTACATAGAAGAAAAACTCGCGGACTTTTCTCAATGTTTTATGCGGATTTTCTTTAAATCCTGAGAGCAATATAAAACAATTCTTTAAGAAGCTGTATGTTTGTCTTTAGACGTAACCTTAATAACGTTGTTTGAAGATATAAAAACTAGATTGGAAGCCTAGCTTTATCTGGAAACTGAGTTATCCCTATAAAATTCAACCCACTTAGCTTAAAAGTTTCATTCCTAGCTTAGAACATTCCAGTGGTTATACCGATTTCTCCAATCAAAATTTGAGAAAGATTTTTATGGTTCAATGTTTGATGTGCGATACTAATTTATTCCAGTAAAATTGATACATTTCAGGTCTTTTTAGTTTAGCGTGGATTATAGTTTTGGTGCTGGGTATGTCAAATTCAAATCGACATCTGGTCCTCTGAAGGAATTTAAAGTTTTCAACATGTAGAAGTGCATTGGAAGGGATTGTTCCAATATTGGAAGAGAAGCCGTAACTTCAATCTAGGAAAATAGGGATTGTTTTATCAAAACCGCACTGGCCAAATATTATTTCCGTAGTGTAAAGTAATAAATTTTGTTCCATGATTGGCGACATTTTATATTTCAATTCAAATACAACATTTTAAGAGAAATTTACCGCATTTTTCTACGGTTGTCAAGCAGAGCTGATTTATAAATAAAACTCCATGTGTTAAATCATGATGATTGAACCTTACAATCTTAAATATTTTTCTGCTTTTTATCCAAAAATGTAATGGTAAAGAAAATACCAAAAACCTAAATTGGACAGTGGTCATGCGTAAATTCCAAATTGAGGGCTGGAGGGTTGAATTACTAAGTGTGTGAGTTTTCACTGCACATATATATCTTTGGGTTGATGCTGCGACAATGCAAGCATTTGCCACGATAAAAGTTTTTGGAATCTGTAGTAAATAGTTTTAATCCAAGAAAACTGAAAAGGTTTATGGAATGGTAAGTTGGCGATAATGTAGCCAGCTAGCACAATAAAGTGCTTGATCAATATACTTTCATTCGGTGATGGTGATGATGGATTAAACCTCTGTAGGGTAAAAAAGTAGATGTTAGTTCCACATTTATTGAAAATATATTTCGGTCTGGGTTGACCCTCGTCAGTTCTAACGATATAATAACCATGATACTTTCCTTGGTTTATCTTCTTTTTGAAATTTCATTAAAATGAGAAAAAAGATATGGTTTAATTTGTAAAAAAGGGGAAGTGATAACACCTATTCTTCTAGAAAAAACATTCTATCCACGGAATATTGATTTTATTCCTACAAATAAATATAAACAATAACACAAGTAAACCTTATCCAAGTCAGTGTTTTATAATGCCCGATAATGAATGTGCTAATTGTTTTAAATTCTGAATGAAGAAAGGTAAACAAAAGTTTTAAGATGAAATTCTAGGATCTTCATTTGTAAAAAAAACAGGACATCCATATTAATAATTTTTAATTAGTTTTAAATCTTGCACATTCTTTAAAAATAAAGTGTTAATTGTAAAGAAAATTATTTTACTTGTATACGCTAGGTTGCCCAGTAAATAAGTTATTTTAAATGTAGAAAAAATTGATATTTTGTTACACGTATTTGTTCTTAATCATAGAATGTTAATATTATATATATATTATATATATATACTATATACATCAATTCCATCTAGGAATGTCAGAATTCAGGAATTGGGAATACTATACTAAATTTGTACCGGCCCTGCCCTATCATCGTGGTGTGTACTGTACATAAATGGTAGCTACACTTCAATAATTCACTAAAAGTTTAATTCCTACTCAATATTGGGAAAACCCCATGAAAACATTGTCTTCGAAAATACATATTCAAACGCTGTATTCTATACTGTAAATGTACTGTTTACCTAAACAACTATAAAGCTTATGATTCCTAGAATCATTTCTATAATCATTAGTGTCCACTGTTCCGAGTTTATCTGTATATTTTTGCATAAATATTAACATACATACATTATATATTACAAAATATATTGTAAAAACTATAAATTATGTATACCAGATTTTCTTGCAGATTTTTTTGTTTTGTCAAATACAATGTATTCAATAAACAAACGTCTATATAGTATACTATAGCTGAAGGGCCCGGCGTTGCCCGTGGGAAAAAAAATTTTAAAATATTTTGGAAAAAAGAAAAAAAATTGAATGAAAAAAAGAAAAAAATCTAACTTTTTGCCTATGTCACGGTCACACCCAGGCTACCCATGAGTGTCCACAAGAAAAGTAAGCTCATTCCGTCCACCCGTTTGGCCGGCCATAGGAAACACATATACGAACGTCTTGTTTTATATAGTACTAGCTAAAGGGCCCGGCGTTGCCCGTGGAAAACAAAAATTGAAAAAATGTTTTTTTTAAATAATTGAACCTTGATCTTGATAGAGGCATTGTCGGATTCACAACGGTATCCTTTAAAGTTTGTCTGATTAATATTGAAGAAGATATCATCGTTGTTCAAGTTAAAAAGTGCTAATCTATTCAAATTTTTCCATTGTTTCTAAAGGACCCTAAAACTGTGGCGCCCATAAAACTGTGGAATAGGAAGACGGTATTTTAAGCAATTTTATTTGTAATTGTATTAATAAGCTGAAACAAGTGTTGTCAGTTTAGCTAATAAAAACTGTATGATCGCCCCAAGCTACTTGCACTGAAATTTGCGAAGAGAGTAAAAAGGGGTAGTAGAGCCCTTTTTTCGATTTTCGGTTTTAAAGTTCACTGTTTAAAGGACTTTTCATAAAAGGTCGGATAAATTTTCACATTTACTCCGAAACCAATTGGGAGCAACTCCAAACCCCTGGGAGCACTCCAAAACCCTGGGAGCAATTCTAAACCTCTCAGAGCAGCCATCCCCTCCATCGTTCACTGTTCAGGTTTTCGATAAATGAGTCGACAATTACATTTAAGATTTAAAAAGCATTAAAAATAATTTTAAAATTAAATTAATCTCAAAATTTAAGCTCTTTGATTCAAAAGTTCCCATTATAAATATTGAATTAAGGTTTTGCAGCTAAACTTAACACTTTTTATTTTCGCAGAACTCATTTTGAATATTTCCGTGTTTTTTAAGAGAAAAGTGAAAAGATTCTGCTGCTTCATTTTGTTAAATTTCTGGAATTAGAAAATCAAAACTGAGGTAAATGTCTACAAAATTTTTATTTCGGTCTAAATCTTTATTATAAGATATATGAATATCAACATTTACATATGCAATTAAATACATACAGTGGTCGCCATGTGACACGTGACTCGTGACGAGAGGACAAAACATTCCATCTCAAAGTCGTCTTTCTTTTTTCTTTTATTTTGGGGACCACTGTTTATTTTCATGATACATAAAATACATGTATTGTATGGTTGCCTCAGATACTTGAGTATAACCTTAATAAGAATGAATAAAACACACATCAAGAATAAAAACACGTGGAAACCTTTTTCCAGTTAATGAAGTCAAAATTCCGGCACTTTTACAAATCCGCAATTTTCTTTTATATTCTTCACAAATCCGTTTTTATAGTTTAAACTGAAAGTTTTGTAGAGAGCTGGAGATTGTTGAATCCTGAAACAAATAAACAAATTTATATTTTAGGTTGAATCTACTAATCAAGTCAAAGCCGAAAATAATAATGAGTTACTGAATAATAACAAATATCTCTGCAGCAAGTAAGCATTTACCATTAAATACAGGGGAATTTCCTCAACAAATCATTTGTAATGGTGTAAACATTAGAAAATTTGTCATTACAATTTAATTTAGTTAAAGATATTTATTATACTAGGCTTTTAGGGCACTTCGCGCCCATCTTCTATTTCAACTTTTAATTGTGGCTTTATCTGTGAGCATCTACTCTTTGAAAAAAATTTAATTTGTGGATTTCATAATTTTCGCGCATTTTTAAAATTTTATAAAATTAAATAATTTAAGATAAAAATATTATAAGATTACATATTTAAAGTATGATTGGCCACAAACCTTCCCTGGGGCCACGTGAGGTCCCACACAAAATTTGGGCCTGATCAGTTCAGCCGTTTTGACGTTTATTGGATACAAACAAACAAACAGACAGAAAGACAAGCTAAATTTATATATGGATATGTGTGTTGTATAATGAAAAATTTAAATAAAATATGCAGAGATTAGATAGATTAATTATATTTGAATAGAATTAATTCTGCAGAAATATTTTCTTAAATACAGCCTTTGTAATTCTTAAGCAAGGTTTAAGTCTAGTTTAATATGCTCCTGGTATGGTTTGGTAAACTATTAATAATTATTTCACTTCAATCTTAGAAAAGTTATTTTGGGAACAAGTAGTAGAAATAACCGCCTAAAAATCAGTGCTTTAACAGATTTTAGTTGAAAGACAAACATTAACTTTTCCATCCGACAATTGAAAGTTTAACATCTGTCCATAAGAAATAAGAATTAGGCCAGGGCATGCTTGGATGTTTTTTATATTATTCGTTTCATTTCGGTTATGTGTTCAATATGAATTGTATTCTTTGTTTACGTGATTTTTGGCATAAATAACTTAACATTTCATACTTTTTGTCTTACGTTGTTTACCAAATTTCTTCGATTTTTAAGAATAAAATTAATTGAAAATTAACGATGTCTAAGTTTAGTTGAAACTATTAAAAGTAGGGCTGGGCAGGTTTTGAAACGAATCGTTAATAAAAAATATTCTTTACGTCAAATTAATTAAAGGAATTGAGTTTTTGCCACAGACAAATATTTTCTAATCTCTAGATCTTTGCAATGTGAGTGTAAACCTTTGATATTTGATCTGACATAATTCATAGTTTGAAATATCTATAAATGTCTACGACATGGGATTGCAAAGATATGGGGATTTTAAACCCGAGTTTGTGGCAAAGACTCAATTCCTTAAGCATTAGATTCAAAACATGCAAACTTTGAATCAGAACTTCTCTTATTGAAGAGTTATTGAGAAGGACATTTATTTTGAATTTTTAGTATATAACCGAATACTTTTTCTCTCATACTTGTGCGTAAAATCAAAGCAAGCTACGAGGTCACAAAGTCGTGCCAGAAACAAAATTTATGAAGAAATATCAACGGGCTCAGCCCTACTTGATGATATTCTACTCATTAGATGGGACGAATCCACCAACTCAGGAAAACTTTTCAAATATATCTTTAGTTTTACAAAAAACTACTTCAAGTTAAACTAAATTTAACAAAATGTCTATTAATTAAAAATGATAACAAGAAAAAATCTAGAATATTGACCATAGATAAAGATAGATAGCGCATAAGACGACATTTTTCATCTTGAAAGATATAAATGTACAGAGATATTTTAAAGATATTCCTATTATATAGATTAACTAGGTCGGTTGTGAACATTGGCTGTTCTTATGTCATTTAGTACTTATGGTGTACATGAGTTCTGTAGAGAGAAATTTATGTTAGTCTAGTCCTTCTCATGTCCTTCTTCAGTTCTCGTCAATATGATATATTACTCAGTGAAATATTGTTGTGCAAATAGTTCCATTCCCGGAGTTATTCATGAAATCCATTAAAACACCACACCACCCCGCTTATCATTGAAGTACACTTTGACCCCTAGAAGTTCGAGGTTCCCGGACTGTACAATTCTTGGTGATTTAGCGTACATAAGCTATCTATGTTTATTTATTTATCTATGATATTGACCTGTAAACAGCTTTGTACAAATTCTTCACGGGTTACAACTCCGTCTCTGAAATGTTTCTATTTTAGACAATGTTGGCTTGTAGAACAAGGTATCTTTTGTCCAATAACATTTTAGAAAATATTTCATATTGTTTTTATTTTTCCAGCAGACTTATCTGGGTAACAATCTGTAATTGTGGTAGATTGTGAAATATATTCTACCTTGGAAGCTAGTTTCTCAGTAGAGAGTGTAGTGTATAATTAAAACATGGTTAAGTATATAAAAGGAGTTAAGGATAGGAAGAAGTAAAAATGACTGGATACACAACTAACGTAAATAGAAAATTTAAAATGGGTGAAAATAAATAAATCTCAGTTTGTTTGCAAATTAAGTTGAACGAAGAAAAACAACAGAAACAAATATGATAATATGCAGTTTTGTTTATAATGGGCGAAGCTAAAAAGCCTATCCTATATTTAAGCTAATAAAAAAAGTAAAAATTTACAGTGCTAAATTGTTGTTAAAAGAAGTTTTAAATGAAACCTTAATTTTATTTCCTTGGACATAAAACTGTGCAAAATGCAAGAATATGCAAATCTAATTTTGCAAATATAAACTTTACTTTTATGCTGGAATCATAAAAGTGTGAAATTGAAACCCTGAATCAACATTGAAAGCTTTATATTTTTTTATTCAATTTTAAGAGAATTTAATCCCGCATTTGTGCTCACAATTTCATGATGTTGGGTTTAAAAAGTTTCTTATTTTTCCGACATTAGTAACATTTGATACCGGTATCGTATAATTTGAAAGGAAGACGACATTTCCGAAGAAAATCCCTTTTTCCGTTTTTAACCTTCGTTTGTTTTTCAAACCATTAGTTTTATAAAAATGGCTTTGATGTTTCAAATTGCGTTGAAATAATTAATTCACATAAGGGGTAGGATCTCCATGCACGACACTGGCAAAGCAGGTTTGCGTTCTTCAATTAAAGAAATCTCCCATGAAACTTGAATTGAATAAATGAATTTATCCATATTTCTTGTGTTATCATTTGGGAAATTATGTTTTTTGTTTGTGATTTTTACTTTTTTAATTCAAGAATTATATACAAATTAAAAAGGTAAAAATCCCGACAAAAAAAGAGATAACAGACAATAACAGACAGTATTATGTTTAGTTTGGCATTTCTGATAATTCCTTTAAATAAATGCTGTAATGTATTTTATAAATATTATTACTAAAGTTTATGCAAGTATTTTTTATTTTCATCTACATTCTGTATAATATCTTAAAAATCAAATTGTATACAGTGAAAACCAAAAACTGTAGGATAGGAAAATGACATTTAAGCAATACTTAAAGTGTATTAGATTTTTTACAAAGCATATAGCTTTACTAGTAAGTTATTGAATCTATTATGAAGTGAAATGGGTCTGTTTACACTACACAATTGCTGTACCTCATGGTTATTGGACGATACAAAGCCATAACTTGAATCTAAAAGTCGAATTCTTTTGCCAGAGTTTTCTGGTTATCGCTGTACAATATATTTATATTTATTACATTTGTAAATTGTACAAGACAATGATCAAAGTATCCAATATATAAATATATTTATAGATAAATATATATATATATGTATATATATATATATATATATAAGTATATGTTTTTCTAGGAAATGAGATTAATTCTCAAGAGCTGTCGATGTGTCTGATCTTATTTTACTGATTAATCTAAAGTCCATCATGAGAAGAAAACACATTGATAGGGCTGTGCTCGTTTCCACATTCTCCAACCCGCTAATTAAACGTAAGATAAATTGATGGATTGGACAGGCTCATCGAGTAGTCTTTCACTTTTTATCAATAACAGTTTTTTCCTTTCGTTCCTCAAGTTGCTGTTTGTTAACAAACTCAATTTTAACGGCGTTAACGGTATTTACTTATATATTTGTTAGTTATTTTACCGTTTTAACAGTTTGTCAATTAGTTGACGAGAGCTGTACTTGAGGTATATAAACTATCCGTTATTTTTAAAATCATTCCTTCGTTTTTCTTTTCATTAACAACTCATTTCGATAGTTAACGTTTTGAAAGCTATAGGGGTTTCAGTTCGATAACGTTAATTTCTGTTAATTTCTAAAATTGCCGTTTGGTAACAAAACATTACCCAGCCTTACATCTCGGAGAAAAAAGGCTCAGTTGTAATTCGAATAGTTACATTTTGTTTAATTAAATTTTATATAATTACACTTCATATAATTACACTTCATATAATTACACTTCATATAATTACACTTCATATAATTACACTTCATATAATTACACTTCATATAAAGTTACACTTTCTATAAAGTTATATTATCTGAACAACCTGAACCACTATAACTACCTTAAATTCCTGTATTACCTGAACTACCTGAAAAACCTGAACTACCTGAACTACCTGAACTATCTAAACTATCTGAACTACCTGAACTACCTGACCTACCTGACCTACCTAAACTATCTGAACTTCTTGAACGTATCTAAACAACATAAAATACTTGGACGAACTAAACTACATGAGCTACCTTAAACCTGAATTACCTGAACTACCTAAATAAACCTCCCACCTGAACTACCTGTCCCACCTTAACTATCTGTTCCACCTGAACTACCTGTCCCACCTGAACTACCTGAAATACCTGAACTACCTAAACTACCTGTCCCTCTTAAACTACCTGTCCCACCTGAACTACCTGTCCCACCTTAACTACCTGAACTACCTAAACTACCTGTTCCACCTGAACTATCTGAACTTGCTGACCTACCTGAACTACCTGTCCCACCTGCACTACCTGTCCCACCTTAACTACTTGAACTAGCTGACCTACCTGAACCTACCTGTTAGTATCTAGCCTGGTAAAGATTGTCTCCACATTATCCCTTAGCTCCCTGACAGATATTGTCAGGTTTAAAGGTGGAATCCACGATTTATCTGCAATCAACCAAAACAAGAAAAGTTAACAATAACATACAAAAATATTATTTTTTGTCAAAAAATATTGATATACAATATGTTCATGAAAACTTCTAAAAAGATTTACAACGTCCACAGTAGTCCTCAGAATAAAGTAGTTTAGAAAATAATAGCAAATGTAGCCCTCTAAATAAACATTACACATATTGAAATGATGCACTGATGGAATTAAATTGTTTTACTTTTGTAAACAATGTATTTGCGCCAAAAGTTGTCTTCACTCTTGTGACCACTGTATGATGAAGTGTGTACATCGAAGAGAGGAAGGCAGCCCACTTCCGCTTTACCGGTTTTCCCTTCCAGCCACTAATGACGTCACATAAAGGATTTGCTGACGTCGCTTACCCGGAGACCTTCCAATCCACACTGATATAGTCTGAGGGCAAACCAATTTTTATGACTTCATTTGTGGCTGGGTCTTGGGAGGTAAAACAGTTGTGGGTTGCCATCCTCCCGTCGTACAACACTTTCCATAACCTGCAATCTTACCTTCTGTTGAAACTGAATCTCTTCTACGCGGAATATAATCAATATTAAGAACTGAACCAGTCTATAAAAATATAATAAAGTTTAGAACAATATTTAGAACTGAACCAGTCTATAGAAATATAACAAGGTTTAGAACAATATTTAGAACTGAACCAGTCTAAAGAAATATAACAAGATTTAGAACAATATTTAGAAATGAACCAGTTTATAGAAATATAACGAGGTTTAGAACAATATTTAGAACTGAACCAGCCTTTAGAAATATAACAAGGTTTAGAAGAATATTTAAAAATGAACCAGTCTATAGAAATATAACAAGGTTTAGAACAATATAAGACTATACAAATTGTATCGATGATTTAGAACCCCTTAGACACCTTCGAGTGTCAAAATAAAAAGTCGTATTTGCGTCATGCATTCTATAACTTTCTTTAACGTTTATGATACTTAAACTAATGATTAAAAAATATTCCCTTTTCTTTCTTAAATATTGTCTGTCATTTTTGTACCGTTTATATTACAGGAGATATTATGAATTTCGTTCAGATTTCAAGTTATTAAATAAAACCAAAATAATCGAAATCTGAACCAAATTCTTCCTATCTCGGGTAATATTGAAAGCACCAAAAAGGCAGACCACATTTTGGAAATGCCTTGACTAGGGTTATTTAGTGATTAATAACTTTAGAAATATACTTCTAGATTTAAGCCTACAAATAAATACCACAAATCAAGGACGACCTTTCAGTCGTTATGATGTTTGGTGGTACACCATGTCTATATATTTAAATATGTTTACTGACCGGAGGGAGAAGGTTTACTCCCATTAGTTCATATATTCCAACAACAACATTACCCAGCTCCGTCTAGATAAAATATACAGTGAATAATAATATACAGGGTTACCATCAAAGGATGAAGGACTTAAGAGACGATTGTACAAAATTAACACGGTCTGTTTCTTTATATTTAGCAGAATCCTTCCAACTCTAAAGGAATTAAATCTTTGCCGTAAACTTTGATTTTCTAATCTCTATATCTTCTAACCAATGTCGTAAACCCAAAGATAATATATATATAGATATGCAGGCAGGTATAAATTTTGAGGTCTTGAGAAAAGGTGCAAACAGCACCATCTCTGTCGTACGCATGGCATTTTATCCTCTGGATTGTTGCTAATTTATCACTTTGTTTATGCGTGATAACACTAAATGCTTACTATAGTATCAACAATGTATACTGCATATTGTACTTAATGAAACAAATTAATCAATGCAAATAAAACTGAGGTAGGAATTTGACTAGACAAAGTTTAAATGTGCAAGTTGTACTGTTAATGGCATACGTAAATTAACGCAATTTAAATAAAGGTTTGTCAATATTTCTGTTTGTCTACTATATCTTTACTAAGTACAACTGATCATAACATAAACAAAACGCGTACTGTATGTTTGTGTTACCTTGAAATTTAATTTTATTGGTCAAACAGGTCCAGATAGCAACACTTGAACTATACAGGATGCAATACGCGTACTGTATGTTTATATAACACAAATGCGTATTTCCTACAGATGGCAGCAAGGGGAGAAAGGAATATAGAAAGTAATCAATTTGCTATAGATGTCTCTCCTTGCACCTTCTCTCAGAGGTTCAAAAATTAGTTGTCTGCTACAAGCAATTTAGGAAGGAGGTTTCTACCTGCCTGCATATCTATATATATATATATTATCTTTGCGTAAACCTTAAATATTTCAAACTATGAATTCTGTTAGATAAAATAATCTAAGTTTGAAATATGAAAGGTTTATACCACAAGGTTGTAAATATATAGAGATTGGAAAATCTGAGTTTGTTGCAAAGACTCAATTCCTTTTTTTCTTTCTTTGACCAATCATTAAAACGGCTAGAAAATACTATAGTTATGACAGATACTTAATTTAATTATAAAAAAGTCTAATTAAATTAGTTTTAGGTCGTCTTTACAGTCTCACCCGACGTGGGTAACCCTGTATAAGGGAAGGATTGTCATATTGTCATCTTCTTTCTTTATTTCAATCTTAAAGGAATTTAGCAAGGTTTTTTACAACCAGAGTCTAAAACTAAAGAACAAAAAGTTTTGACTTAAAGAACCTGTCAAATCATTCGTTGGGATGTTTATTTCATTTATTAAAAGGAAAGATTTTTCTTATATGTTGTGCACCATATCTTGCATAATACTTTGATTCCTCCGTCCATTATGGAAAATTGAACTATTGATTGAAATCTCATATGATTTCAATCATAAAACCTCTTATTGAAGAGCTAGGGAAAATTTTTTTATTAATTTCTAACATGTAATCGGATGAATTTGTTTTTCTCATAATTAAGAATAAAATTAAAAATGGAAAAGCTACGAGGTCACAAAGTCGTATCGTTAGTATTTACACATTAACCTTCTCCTTTTGTGGATTAAATAGATGTATTTAGTTCACGATTCTTAAAAAAACATGTTATAGAAGATTGCTTAAAAGATATTCTCGCACTTGTTTATTTTCCATCAATGTTTTCTGTATTCCTAAATCCACAATTTAAACTGTCAACGAATAAATAACTTTTTAAACTTTTTATCAGATCTACGGAGAAAAAATTCTTAAGATAACTACTTTATATGCTTACAGTTACAGTTTGTTTTGAATTTTTGAGAGGTTTAATACACTTACGCTGATTTAACATTCGGTCCGGCGTAACAAATAGAGGGGGGGGGGGTCGAGTCGACCTCCCTTGAAAGGGATTGAAAAAAGGAAAATTTTCAGCACTAAAACAGGAGAAAAATATATGGTTTTGTGTAATGAAGATTCAAAATTCTAAAATTGATTTCGTTTTAAAAATTTATTTCTCCTTCATTCAATAAAAAACCAAAAAATACCCCCCCTCCCCCTCCCTTTTTACCAGATGCTCAAGTTGCGCCTCCACACTGGAAGCTAAGCATTATAATTGTTGTTTATACTAGATATTATGTTTTGTATGAAAGGTATAAAAAGCAGTAAAATATACTTTTATTTGAATAAAAGAATATGGACACAAACAATAAACCTTTACAGAGAGAGGAAAGAGATAAAGTAGCAAAAAGATTTGTATAAAATATTTTACTTTGTCTAACTCGATATATTTAATTTGTATAATTTAGAAAAATGTTCATTTTAATTTTTAATGCATTGTCATTTGTCAATTATGCTCTCCAATATTTTTCACAAAAGTTACAGACTTTTTTGTAATCCTCTCTCCCCCCCCCGCTCCATCTCTCATGTGACCCCCCTCCCCCTGTATCGGCTTGAATTGGTTCACAGTATCCCCCCCCCTTCATCCTCTTTATCCAAGTTTATCCTCCATATTTAATATCGCAAGGGAATACAAGGTGTCACAAAAAAAGCTAAAACCAATATTTGAGAATAGTTTTTCTTGGACACCCTGTTACCTATATTTACTTGATGCGGACACAATTTAATCATAACATGGGATTCTGTATCAACAATTCCTTCGGTTTTTCTGACTTCGGGAATTCCTTAAATGCACTGAGCTGGGTTGAAACTGATGTGGGGGGGGGGCATTCGGGCTGTTGTCCTCCACTTTGTTCATTACGTTTTATTCGGTGTAAATTTTGTAGAGTTAAATGTTTTTGTTCGAAATATTATTTCACATGATTATTCTTACCATTTTCTAGTTCTTACATTATAAATATCTACACAAACGTCTAGTCTCTAAACAAGAAAACTCAGGAGTTATATGCAACGATGCTCTCTTAAATTTCAGGCTTTGATGTCAAAACTGTTTAATTTGAAATCTGTTCATAACGCGCGCGCCACTGATTCCCCTTCCCCAGCAGGCCATTGTGGTTTAAATGAACATATAGTACAACTACACAGCAACCTCGCTCAATATGAACTAAAACGAAGGTCAAAGGAGATGAGTCTTTGCCACAAACTCTTATCTAATATCATTGCAACCAATTGTTGTTAACCCTAGATATTTCAAACTATTAATTCTGTTAGATCAATTAATCTTAGCTTAAAATATCAAAGGTTTACATCAGGCTGAGAATATACAGGCTTTAGAAAATTTGAGTTTGTATTTGATCATGATTTACTGTCAATCTACTTTATTTTGATGTGTCCTTTCATTAAGACATTTATCTACTAGTAGACATTTAAGACGCCTGCCTAAGTGCATATAGAAATAAACGTTTATCAATCAATCTACTAGTGGGCCAACCAATTAAAACAACCAACTCAGGTTAAGCGGGTCCAAACTACATAGTAAATTGTGATTTTTTTATTTGTATTATCTCGTTCTTTGTAATTGAATAGAAATATGAAATATGAAATATGATAACTATAATTTTTACGTAATTATAAATTCGTGGATTTCCTGTATATTCCCGGAATACAACTTGAATCCTCCAATTGAAAAGTTTGTCAAGTACGAACCATTTGTCTTTTTTATGATCTACCAAATTGTGCCAATATTTGGTAGATCATAAAAAAATTCAAAAAATTTTGGCGTTTAATTTTATATTTTGTATCTTACTAGCGGAATTGTGCCCGGCGTTGCCCGTAGAATTTGAAACCCCTTTTTTTAAATCGAATTTTAAAAACAATATTTCGAGTTTTGAAGAGGTAAAAATCGATTTTTTAAGCTTATTTTCTCAAACAGTTTCAGCCAATTTGTTCCAGTCCTTTGGCCAGCAAATATATGAGCTTTTTATATAGCAGAATCCCAAAACTTAAAGGAAATCAATTTTTTTCGAACATCTGGTTGGTATATAATAAACTTGATTTACTGGGGGAGTAGGTTTGGATAAAAAGTGATAAAGTTTATAACTAACTTTTATACAAAATCATTCTTTAAAATAAACTTCTCATTTATTTTTAAAGTTTCGAGGTTTTTCTAATATTTTATAATAATTCTAAATATTTTCTGTACATATGAAAACACCTCCAACCCATCCATTTTTAAATTTTTTGACGTTTTAAGTTTTTCAGTTTTTCAGTTTTTCGGTTTTTCAGTTTTTCAGTTGTAACTTGTAAGCTTGATAAAGTTCAATTATTTAATTAATTGAATCTTTACCACAAACTCAAATGTTCTATTCCATATTTATTGCAACTTCAAGAGTCAACCTTTGAAATTTCAAACTTGGATTATTTGATCTAGTTTGTTAGGTGTATGAAATTGGTTTGCAGAGATATTGGGATTAAAAATCAAAGTTTGTGGAAAAAAAAAATTCCTTCAACATTAATCTCCTAAATTATTTGATTTATAAACAGTCACTAAACAATATTTCCAATATTCGATTTATCAATATTGATTTATTATGTTGTTATCAATTATGAAACAGGTGCAAATAAATTGTTTCTATCGAAATCTAAAATTTCAAAAAGAATGAATCACAGAATCTCAGAAAATTTGCAAAATTGTAATTAGAAAATTCGCAATTTTTAGTTCTGGTATAATTTTTACGGAAAAATTGTTTTTCAATGGTTCTTAACTTTTCAACTGAACAGCGCATCTATATATAAATTTGGCTTGTCTGTCTATCTGTTTGTTTGTCTGTCTGTCTGTTTGTATCCAATAAACGTCAAAACGGCTGAACCGATCGGGCCCAAATTTTTTGTGGGACATCTATGGACCCCAGGGAAGGTTTATGAAAAATCAAAATTTCAAATATTTGTCTCCATCAAAATTCGATCGTCATTAAATTTTTAAAAATTTTGAAAATCCGCGAATTATTTTTGTTTTGTTTTACGATGTACGCAAAGAGAACATGTTCACAACTAATTTAGAAGATGGGCGCGAAGCGCCTTTAAGGCTAGAAAGAAGGGCGCGAAGCGCCTTGAATTTCTAGTATTTAATACTTTAGAATATACTGAGAAGAAAGGAGCTAGAGAATTTAAAAAAAACTTTTCCTTAAAAATAAGACCAGAACTAAAAATTGAGAATTTTCGTATAACAATTCTGTGATTCTTTGATAGAAATAATTTATATACACTTTTTTGCTTTTCTGAACTTTGGATTTTGGGAAAAAAAAAGATTCGCGGATTTTCTTTTGGGCCATTGGAGCACCAAAAAATAAATTAAAAATTTTCAAAAAATATCGAAAAAACACCATACATGTCTATTTAAATTGTGAACAGGTTTTTTTTGTTTACATTTAAAACAAAGAAGAAAATTTTTTGCGGATTTTAAAAAAAATCGCGTTTTTTTAAGAATTTAAATTTTTTTACAAAATTAAAAATCTTTAAAACACGTTTTTTTAAATTTTTATCATTCATAAACCTGCCCTGTGGTCACGTGATGTCCCACAAAAAATTTGGGCCCGATCGGTTCAGCCGTTTTTACGTTTATTGGATACAAACAGACAAATAAACAAACAGACAGACAAGCCAAATTTATATATAGATGTACTTGTATGCACTATATGTATTAAGCAAACTTATATTTGAAACATAATACGTCTGCATATAAGTTCAGTGACATTTTCTAACAAAATTCCAAAATTTGAATTTTAGCAAACAGGTGTAAAATTTAATGATCATTTTGGAGGGAAAACGGAAAGGCATCATTGTGAAAGTTAAAGAAAGTATCATTTTCACATTTCTGAAGGAATTTTCAGAAAAATAATCACACAGATTCTAAATATGTCTAGACTACAGAATTTTGAAAACAAAGCGCTCTTTGAAATAAAGCTGAAGGAGAACAGGAGGGTAGACGGAGATTAAAAAAGGTGAAGGATAACGGGAGGGTAGACGGAGATTAATAAAGGTGAAGGAGAACAGGAGGGTAGACGGAGATTAATAAAGGTGAAGAAGTACAAGGGGGTAGACGGAGATTAATAAAGGTGAAGGAGAACGGGAGGGTAGACGGAGATTAATAAAGGTGAAGGAGTACAGGGGGGTAGACGGAGATTAATAAAGGTGAAGGAGTACAAGGGGGTAGACGGAGATTAATAAAGGTGAAGGAGTACAGGGGTGTAGACGGAGATTAATAAAGATGAAGGAGTACAAGGGGGTAGACGGAGATTAATAAAGGTGAAGGAGTACAGGGGTGTAGACGGAGATTAATAAAGATGAAGGAGTACAGGGGCGTAGTTGGAGATTAATAAAACCCCATTGTCAAAACTTAGGATTTATGCCAATGCAATGAGAGATCGATTACTTTTTAAAAACTCATTCTGTTTATTTAAAAGGTTCTGACTCAGTTCATTTTTTATCCTCTCTTTATTATAATCTCTATCCATGACTCATGAGTATAACATATATTACGAAAGAAAAGGACAGTGGGATATAATGAGCTTCTGCATTTCTTCGTAAATTAGAACTTATGCACTCTATACAAGCCTTATAAGCCGACACAAATATTTGCAGGAGGTTACAAATATATGTTGTTAAAATAAATGAAAGAACAGAGAGTTTAGTATCAGAAAGGGAACACTCATCCAGGGGTGTATACTGGTATTCTGTGTTCGTTTATATGTTCGCCAATCGGGCTGGACCAAATTGGCTGACATTTTTGAGGTAAACATGGGTACTCCGGGAGTGACATAGGCTAAAAAATTTGTAATTCTTTAAATTCCACGGGAAACGCTGGGCAAGACCAAGCGCGGGTAAACGGCGGGAGTAACTATGAGTAACCTGGACAACGCCGGACACTACAGCAATAAGTATTATGCATTATATCTTTATGTATGAAGATGTAATAGCTGTTTGTCTGTTTGTTTGTTTGTTTCCCGGTAAAATCGTAAAAGTGCGGGTAAACGGTGGTAGTAAGTTTTATTAACCTGGGCAGCGCTGGGTTCCCAAGATAGCTACATTATATTATATATATAAAGCTCTTTGCTCATATTTATGTCACCTATAGCCGGCTAAAGGAACCCATGGCTAACCTTAGGAATCATAGGCAAAAAAATTGAAACTTTTTTCCCCTCCCAATTCTGAATTTTTTCTCCAAAAATCATTTTTTTTCTATTCGAAATTTTTTTTTCAAAATTCGACATCAGCTAGTTATATATATAATATGAATTATATATGCACTTATACTCACCCTGTAATCTGTAAACTTTATATTACAAAAAAATTGACAATGTTAGAAGAATTTAAAAATCACTTTGGATATATCTATGACGTTTTTACTAACGTCAGTTCCATAGTTTTAGACAAGTTCTAAATAGGATTCAGTCGAATGAATAAAAGTTTATTTTTTCTCCACTCAATCAAATTTCCAAAATGTCGGTCGGTTTACATCTTCACAGTACATACAAGGTGTCCCACATCATATTAGACCGAGAACGGGTCTAAATTACGATTTTCGGGACTAATCAGAAAATTTAATTAGAATTAATCATTTTGAAAAATAACATAAGGCTTATATAAGAATTTTCTTGCGGAAAATAATAAGTTTTTCGAGTATTAAGGGTTTATTTTGTCGTTAAAGATTGGAGATAATCTAATTTGATATGGGACGCTCTGTAGCTACTCAAACTAAATTCATTTCAAATGAAAATATGAATCTTTTTAAATAATTCTAATCATTTTATTTTTAAACTCAAGGGTAATAAAAACAAACTTTTTAAAATTGCATTTAACGATTATAAGCCCACTTTTTTTAAACACCATTTTTTTAAAAATGTTTTTTTGGTGCACCCTATTAACTATTTTTTTTAGGTGCACTCTCGTTTAAATACACCCTTGACAGACATTTTGTTCTGGTGTACCACCCTAATAATTCTTTGATATTTTGTTTTGGTGCACCCTGATAACTATTTGATATTTTGCCTTTATGCACCCTAATAAATATTTAGTATTTTTTTGGTGCACATTACTAATGCATATTTAGTATTTTGTTTTGGTGCACCCTTACAACTATTTTATAATTTGTTTTGGTGCACCCTGATAACTATTTGATACTTTGTTTTGGTGCACCCTGATAACTATTTGATACTTTGTTTTGGTGCACCCTGATAACTTTTTGATACTTTGTTTTGGTGCACCCTGATAACTATTTGATACTTTGTTTTGGTGCACCCTGATAACTATTTGATACTTTGTTTTGGTGCACCCTGATAACTATTTAAAATTTTGTTTTACCTTTGTTATAACTCCATCCCCGTTCAGATCATAGACTCTAAACGTCCATTTTAATTTCTCGTATTGTGTCCCATGCAGAAGAGTAGACAAGGAAACCAGCATATCCTGGATAAAATATTTCATAATTGTATCTTTCAAAATTTGACAACAACATAACGTGCAAAAATAAATAGTTTTTTCCTCAGATTTTACGTTATTCTAGTTAAAAGTTTGGAGAACTAAAATGTATTTTTTCAAAACCTCTCCAAAAGTCAAAAATAAAGCATAAAAATTTATTGACGTGTATAATTGTAATTTATATTTATGAAAAACAAATGTTAAAAATGATTTTTTTCTTTGTGTTTAAGCTGAAAATTGTTCGGACAGGTTAAATTGTGGAATTTCAAGATGACATGTAAAATATGTTTAAACATTAGTTCAAATTATGTCGAACACTCGAGTAGACATAATCAAAGCTGGAATTTTTAAAAGCCTAAACAGTCATAAAAGCATCATGTGTATGAAAAGAATTTAAAAGAGTAGTAATTTTACCAACGTTCTCCCATCTTTTATCATTTTTTGAAGAATTTGAGCCCCCCAAAAAAGATTCTGCAAAAGGATAAAAACACTGTCTTTGACTTTTTGTGTGAGAATGTATCCCCCTGTTTTAGTCTTCAAATATTTGTCCGACAAAAACTGAATTTGTGCAAATATTAAATATTTGAAAATATTGCCGAATATTCACAGAGAAATTGAGAATCAAGGTATGTATACTAAAGGTAGGGGGTATAGGTTATGTGTACATTTTCCTGTAACGTATTAGTACTGCCCAGGAAGGGATTTAAGGTAAATAAACAAAAGTTAGTAAAGAAGCCAAGCCTTCTCTCCGACCTTTGTTTACAATCTTTGTTATTTGGTTATTGTTTTGATAAAACTAGTTTCGAACCCCTGTGAACAAGGAAAAAAATCAGATATATTCGACATTACTGGTGCAACTTCTAACCTCGTAGCTCCTCTAGTATTAGGGGGGGGGGGAAATGAATTCTGTTACATCTTAGAAATTCAAAACATTTTTGTTCTTTTCAATGCTCTTGAAGAAGAGGAGTTATGATTGAAAACATTCAAGAGTTCGTTCTTACGTTTAATTTACTTAATCATAGTTAAATACGTGTTCAATCCCCTACCTATAGTATACATACCTTGATAAAGTTTATGCACAAGGTCTACAATATTCAGTAGAAAAAAATATGAAAGAGAAAGCATGTTAAACTTTTTAATTTTTCATGTAAAATGTAAAGTTACAGTTATGAAATTTTAATAAGCTTACAGAGACCCATAGAGGAGGAGGGGGGGGGGGGCACCCACTTAATAATGTGGACCAAAGTATACAGTGGGAAGAGGGAAGATAAAAGAAAGCAAAACTAAAAAGAGGCTGAAACACTAGATACAAATCTAAATTTCATGATATTTCAAATTAACTATGTATTATACTATTTTTTTGGTTCGCAGTGCAAGTTTTTGGACTGAATTTTTCTCGTTATCGAGAGAGGCAGGAACCTTTCTGCAGAAATAATATTGTTGTACATAAAATGTTTGTGTACTTGTTATGATGAAGAAGTTGTTTCTTTAGGAAAAATAAGCTTTTTTACAATGCAGAAATAAAAATCTAAATATACATTTTTTAGAGAAAATCCCGGAACCAATCAAAAATTTATCGCACTGTGCTATTATATACAAAAAAAATAAATTTTGAAATATCTAACCAAAGTTTGAAATAAAAAAGGTTTAAACCATTGAATAAACATAATATAGGGGTTGGACAATTTGAGTTTGAGGCAAGTTTTCAGTTCCTCTGATAATTGATTAAAAGAATACTTATTTTACCCTAAAACTGATTGCTCCTGTTGAGTTGACATCAAATGCTTTGAAAACATGGTGAGCATAACATGCAGCATCTGAAACAGGGTTTCTGAGATTTATCATAATTAAATTAAATTTTTTTAAATATTAAAAATTCAGTAAATTTTGGATGGGAAACATGCAAATATAGGTACTCTCCTTTTTAATCGATTATATTCTGAATACGGAGACCAAAGCTTTTATGTGGAGTTTGCGTTAATCTCGAACATTTTATCTCGAAATCCAATGTGAACACTTTTAAATTTAACGATAAAACTTGATCCCTTCATTAAAGATATCCCTACAGGTTATAGGAATCAGATTCATCCGTAGGTCTGAAGATGAAGATCAATGCTTGATCCCAAGATTCACATCATAAATTGGGTTGTTAATTGTTTTTGAAAACGATCGTTAAACGATCATTTATTGTTTCGTTTTTCAATCGTTTTCAAAACGATCGTTTCGTTTTTGGGAAAAAAAGATCGTTTTAAAAACGACCCAATCGGTTTGAACTCTTAGAAAACGAATAACGATAGTTTTTTTGAAAACGATCGTTTTTTTAAAAAACGAATTGCGATCGTTTTTCAAAACGATCGTTTTCAAAACGACCATTTTTTAAAACGAACTTTTTAAAAAACGATCGTTTTTAAAAACAAACGTTTCGTTTTCGATTTCTCGTCGTCGTTTTCATAACGAAACGATCGTTTTTCAGAAAAAAACTGAAAACGTAAACATCTCTAATCATAAAAGATCTGACTTCAGTACATCTTGTCATTATACAGAGAAAACCACAAAGGATGAGATTTCGGAGACGACTGTCTGTATCCTTTTTATTTACAAACTTGTATTTACTTGCATTTACAAACTTGTACCTGTTTGTCCAATAAATGGGCCATAAAAAGACTTTGTTCAAGGCAAAAGACTTAGATTCGTTATATTTAAAGCTGGTTTCATGTCGTCTTCGCAGTCTCATCCTTTGTGGGTAACCCTGTATATACACCAACCACATGCTTTATTCAAATAATACTTACTGCCGTACGGAAAAAACTTTTCATATATTTCTCTAAAAGTGTCCTCGTTCACAGCACCCCCCGGACACTCCTGAGACAATTTTAAAAATTATTTTGAATAAATTTGTAATTCATTTTTAAATCTTAAATTCCTTCATCTTCCACTTCAATCTATAAAAGGATAAAATTTATGCGAAAATAATTTTACAACTTTCTGATCTTGCAGCTCCTCTAGTTTAGAATTTACGTAAAAATGAAAAAAAAATCTAATTTTTGGTGGCAATAAGATCTAAAAACCTTGTTAATGCTTTTCAAGTCTATAATTAAAAGCATGTCACCCTAAACTAAGGTTTCGGTATAGTACTTTATAATATTTCATAACAAAAATATTGATATCGACAAAACTGCCTAATTAGTAACTACAATTTAGTGAATAGTGAAACCAGGGTTTTAAAACTGCCTAACCACAATAGTAAATAGTGAAACCCGGGTTTTAAAACTGCCTAACCACAAAAGTGAATGTGAAAACCGGGTTTCAAAACTGCCTAACCACAATAGCAAATAGTGAAACCCGGGTTTAAAACTGCCTAACCACAAAAGTGAATGTGAAAACCGGGCTTCAAAACTGCCTAACCACAATAGTAAATAGTGAAACCCGTGTTTCAAAACTGGTTTTCATAACGATACCCTCACTGTCTTAAGTTTTGGGTTCTGAGGAAACAGACCGAAGAAAAAGACTATAACTTTTCACCGAGTTTAGAGATAAGATTGATGTGTTAAGATCTTAAAAGAACATTAAAGGAATCGAGTCTTTGCCACGAGTTCAAATTTTTTAATATCTATATCTTTGCAACCTGACTTTGTTAACCTTTGATATTTCAAACCTAGATTGTTTTATCGTAAATTACAAAATGCAAAGTTTGAAATATCTAAAGTCTACGACATTGGGTTGCAAAGTTAAAGGGATTAGAAAATCAGAGTTTGTGGCAAAGACTTGATTCATTTACTTTTCTTTGACTGGCTTAATTTTTTATTAGTTGGTCAAAAGCTGCCTAAAAGTTTAACGAATTTCAGAAATTTTGTTATTTGATATGAATCGTTAAGTTCTATTGATATCATTTGATAACATTATGGCAACGTTTTGTTATTCAATTTAAAACTTTACCACTTCTAGTATTCTAAACGGACCCAAAATACGATGGAAGACGACTGTTAGACTCAAATTTTAGAAAATCAAGATTTACCATGGGAAATTACATCTTTTTTACAATGTCAATAGATATAATGGAACTGTACGTTCAATTTCAAGTGATTCCCATTAAAAGAGGGACAGCTCCGATTCACAACGGTACTATTCAAATCTTTGACTTATCATCAAGAAAAGAGAACTCGGTGTGTATATAATTCCATGTTCAGAGGGATTTTCAAAAATTCGAATGAAAATTTTTTCATACTGTCACTGTAAATAGTAAAGGACCCCTCTCCTTAAATGGATGGTGTACTTGAATTTACCTTTACAGTCCCTTTAAGATTTCTGAAATTGCCATGGGGGGTATCTATATATATAAAGTATAGATTCAGGGTTACCCACTAAGGATAAGACCGTAAAGACGATGCATAAAATTTTTAAAATACATTAATCCTAGGGTTAAATAAAGTCCTCTGCTCTAAATATAGAATTGCTTAATTATTTAATGATTTGGTACAGAAAATAATTGGTTTACAGTTGCAGGGATTCGTTAATATAAGAAAGCAGACAATAAGTTACTTTAAGTCATCTCTGACGTCTCAACCTTTGTGGGTAACCCTGTATATTAAACACAATTTAATTATTTTTGTGTAAAAAGGAAAGGAGTGAAAGTAAGGATATGTATGACTATTTGCTAAATTCTTAATCCTCTTTTGTAATTTCTTGTTTTCTCTGTCTAGTTGAATACAATTATTAAATAGTTAAATATCTTCACAAACACGAACAGTGTCAAATAACAGTTTATTTTATATCTATAAAGTAGTAATCTCTGTCTGTTTATGTCCGATCATAACTCCTGAACCCCTGGATCGATTTGCCTAAAATTTTGATTGTGGAACTCAGGAGAACAACGTGATTGTTCTTAGTTTTGAGATTCTAAGTGAGTACAGGTCATCTTTCATCGCTAACATCGTAATTTCCGACTAAGCGCGGGTAAACGACGGGAGTAACTAGGAATAACCTGGGCAACACTGAATTCCCCAACTAGTAAAACTGTAAAGTTTGTGGATTAAATGCGTTTTGGTTCGTTTTTAAATCTCACGTTATATTATTGCTTCCCTGGTATTTCCTTTTTTATTTCATTTTCGGAATTTTTCTAAAAATTTAAGACACTTCGCCTTAAACTCTATTTTCAAATTCTTATATCTTTGCAACCATGAGTCGTTGACTTTTAATTTTTCCAATTATGAACTCTCTTATTGTTCAAATAGTCCAAGATTGTAATATTAAATGTTTCAGGTCATGCAAAGTTGAAAAATTTGAGCTTGATGCAATTGTTATCCTTCATTTCCGACACAGCTATGTATATTGTATAAACAACTTAAATATCTTACATTGTCAATATACTATATAATACTAGGCATTCAGGGTGCTTTGCGCCCATCTTCTATTTCAACCTTTAACTGTGGCTCAATCTGTAAGGATCTTCTCTTTGTACAATATAAAACAAAAACAAAATAAAGTTCCAAGAGTTATTTTTTCGTAGATTTTCAAAATTTTACTAAAATCAAAAACTTTTAGAAACAAATTTTTGTAATTTTGAGCATCCATAAACCTTCCCTGTGGTCATGTGAGGGCCCGCACAAAATTTTGGGCCCAAACGTTTTGAAGTGTATTGGATACAAACAAACAAAAAACAGTCACCCAGACGAGCAAAGTATATAATATTGTCAGTATATATTATAGTAAAAATTCTTCACCCATATATGAATAATGAATATATATTTATAAACATCATCGCACTTAAGCTAAAATCATGATTTAATACAAAGCGCGGGAAAACGGTGGGAGTAACTATGACTATAACCGGGCACTACAGCTAGTATTAAATATAAAGAGACTTTTAACATTATAAAATAAACAAATATATTCATATACCTATTCTCTTGTCAAGTTTGTTTATAAATACTTGAATTCTCAAAAAAAAGAAAATAAGGCCATTGTTTTCCTTACTTCAAGGGAAATCAATACTTTTAACATTTAACAGCTGTTTTTTCATACTTTTAGGCGCAACCTTAGTATTTTGTGAAGGGGGGGAGATGGAATCTATTTATACTTTGCTTGTCTGAATGTTGAAGGATGTCCCGTTGTGTCAAATAAACGTCAAAACGGTAAAACCGATCGGGCCCAAATATTGTGTGGGACATGAGGTAAGGTTTATGGATGCTCAAATCTACAAAAATTGGTATCCAAAAGTTTTTGATTTTTGTAAAATTTTAAACATTCGCAAACTTTTTTGTTTTTATTTTTATTGGAAAATATGCTCACAGACAGAGGCACTATTAAAAGTAGAAATAGAAAATGGACGCAAAGCACCATAAAGAATTATGATTGCTACTTCCCTTTCTCAATCATAAACAAACAATTTAAAACTTTTAAATCTTCAAATCAAAAAGATCGATCTGATAGATTTGAGAGAGCTGTCTTTTTAATTCTTTCAAATGTATATACCCAATCACTTGCTTGAAAGATTTTTCCTGTTTAGTCCTGACTGGGGCGTAAATATCAGTTGTATATTTCCCATACGTTTTCAGATTACAGATAAGCTAAGAAAAGCTTATTTTTTCTTTATTCATCCTCAAGCGGTTTTATATCCCCCTTACTCTACAACCTCAGTACCCCTCCCGACTATACATACCCCTGTACCCACCCTCTCTACCCCTCCCCCCCTGCCACCCACTCATTCTTCCCTAAGACAAGGGAATGATGAATCGACATTGTTTCAACAAAAAAATTCAAAATAAAATTCTAAATGTGAAAATGTTAAAAATTTAAGGTAAACATAAATTTTCCTCACAGCATCTTTTTTCTGTGATTTAAATCAAATCTTCTGTTTTGTGAACTCGATGTAATCTAACTAATTTTTGAGTTTTAGAAAAGTCTTTAATCTTTTAAATAGAATATTTTATGGACGAATTGTTTGCTTAAATCTTTAAAGACAAATAAGTTGTCGTCTTGAAAAGCAAGCAGAATGTAAATTCATCAAGTTTAGTACTTTTTTTTATACTTTAAGTCAATAACGTTGCCCGTGAAATAAGGACATTTTTTTTTAAATAGCCTATGTTACCAGTTTAGTAAAGGAAACGCTGAAAATCGGGCATTACTTTCATGGAGGGTCACTTAAAATTACGCTTACATGGTCCCTCTAGGATAGAATTTTGATTCATTCTTAATATCGGACATTTCCGATTGTTCTATCATTAAATAAACATCAAGAATCATTTATATTGGATCCGATTTAATTTGAAAGTGAATAGAGGTATCTTCCTTAATCCGCTTTTATTTTTCACAAACACTTCTTTATAAAGTTTATTCTTTTTATATTGAATGAATCATATAAAAATAGTATACAAGGAAAACATAAGTAAATGATAATAAAATTTTTGTTTCTCCAGCAATATGTTTTCATGATTAGTTACACATTGTGAATAGGCAGGTTTCTTTTCACTATATGTGCAATATATTATAGTTAGGTAAGGAAAGTATTGATTAAGGTTTATTAAAGAAAGGTAAGAAAAGTAAGGAAAGTATTGATCAAGGTTTATTAAAAAAAAAGGTAACTAAGGAAAGTATTGATCTAGGGTTATTAAAGAAAGGTACGTAAGAAAAGTAAGGAAAGTATTGATTGGTTCTATTGCTGAATATTGTGTTTTACCTAATTATTTAGTTATATTGGGAAATATTGTGTACTACCTAATTATTTAGTTGTATTGGTGAATATTGTGTACAGCCTTATCATTTACTTATATTTGGAAATATTGAGTACGACCTAATTATTTAGTCATATTGGGAATATTGCGTACTACCTAATTATTTATTTATATTGGAAAATATTGCTTACTACCTAATTATTTATTTATATTGGAAAATATTGAGTACGACCTAATTATTTAGTCAAATTGGGAATATTGCGTACTACCTAATTATTTATTTATATTGGAAAATATTGCTTACTACCTAATTATTTATTTATATTGGAAAATATTGTGTACTACCTAATTATTTAATATATTGGGAAATATTGTGTACTACCTAAATATTTAGTTGTATTGATGAATATTGTGTACAACCTTATTATTTAGTTGTATTGGTGAATATTGTATACTCCCTGATACTACCTAATTATTTAGTTGTATTGGTGAATATTGTGTACTACCTAATTATTTAGTTGTATTGGGAAATATTGTGTACTACCTTTATTTACTATTCTATACTGCACTGTACAAAATATTTAAGTGTACTGTACTGTATATACTGTATGGTACTGTGCTGTACTGTACTGTACTGTACTGTACTGTACTGTACTGTACTATACCTGCTTGAATCCTCTGTACATTGTTCTTATTTCTTGTTTAGAAAACTTTGTTGTCCTGAAACAAAACAGATTATTTCCAACTTTTTGCTAGGTTAGATTAATTATTTTGCCGTGAGGTGGAGCAATTTATGGATGGATTAAATCCTCTAATTCTACCTGATTAAATCCTCTAATCCTACCTACTTAAATTCTCGAATTTTACCAATTTAAATCCTTTAAAACTACCTGATTAAATCTTTTAATCCTGCATGATTAAATCCTCAAATTCTACCTGATGAATTTTTTCATCCTTCCTGATAAAATCCTCTAATCCTACCTAATTAAATCCTCTAATCCTACCTGATTTAATCCTCTAATCCGCTGACTACATCTTCTAATCCTACCTGATTAAGTTATCTAATCCTACCTGCCTAAATCCTCTAATTCTACCTGATAGATTGCTCTAATCCTACCTAATTAAATCCTCTAAAACTACCTGATTAAATCCTTTAATAATACCTGATTAAATCATCTAATCCTACCCGATAAAATCCTTTCATCCTACCTGACATAATCCTCTAATTCTACCTGATTAAATCCTTTTAACCTACTCGATTAAATCCTTTCTTCCCACTTGATTAAATCCTATAATCTTACTTGATTAGATCCTCTAATTCTGCCTGATTAAATACTTTAATCCTTACTAATTAAATCCTCTATTCCTACCTTATAAAATCCTTAAATCCTCTAATCCTACCCGATAAAATCCTTTCATCATACCTGACATAATCCTCTAATTCTACCTGATTAAATCCTCTTAATCTACTCGATTGAATCCTTTCTTCCTACCTGACATAATCTTCTAAATCTACCTGATTAAATCCTCCTAACATACTCGATTAAATCCTTTCTTCCTACTTGATTAAATCCTCTAATCTTACTTGATTAGATCCTCTAATTCTGCCTGAATAAATCCTCTAATCCTTACTAATTAAATCCTCTATTCCTACCTGATAAAATTATCTAATTCTACCTGATTAAATCCTCTAAACCTATTCGATTGAATCCTTTTTTCCTACTTAATTAAATCCTCTAATCTAATCCTACTTCATTAAATCCTCTAATTCTACCATATTAAATCCTCTAATCCTTACTAATTAAATCCTCTAATCCTACCTAATTAAATCCTTTAATTCTAAATAATTAAATCCTCTAATCCTACCTGATTAAATCATCTAATCCTAAATTATTAATTCCTCAAATCCTACATGATTTTAAGTCCTCTAATCCTACCTGATTAGATCCTCTAATTCTACCTGATTAAATCCTTTAAAACAACTTGATTAAACCCTCTAAAACTTCCTGATTAAATTCTTTAATCATACCTGATTAAATCCTCTAATCCTATCTCATAGATTGCTCTAATCCTACCTGATTGAATCTTCTAATCCTACCTTATTAAATCCTCTAATCCTACCTGATTAAATCCTCTAATCCTATCTGATAGATTGCTCTAATCCTACCTGAAGAATCCTTCCTGATTAAATCTTCTAATCCTACATGATTAATTCCTCAAATCCTACCTGATTTTAATTACTCTAATCTTACCTGATAAAATCCTTTAATCCTACCTGATTAAATCCTCTAATCCTACCTGATTAAATCCTCTAAATCTATAAAAGTCCGCTTAGACTGATCTTCTAACCGTTGTGCCACTGCTGCTAATATGTCCGGACTAAAACAGAAATATTTTATTTGTTTTATTCTCTTGGAATTTTAGGTGCTGGTTTACATTTTGTTACGTGGTGAAAACAATGAACTACAGCACAAAAATTGAAAGATCCATGTTAAATCTGAAATTGATTGCTTTATTTACTTATCATCAAAAATTTATTTGTTCTAAAATTTGTTTTTGCGTATTATAACTCTTACATTATTTATCCTGTACATTATTTGTCATGTACATTATTTATCCTGAACATTATTTATCCTGTACATTATTTGTCCTGTATATTATTTGTCCTGTACATTATTTATCCTGTACATTATTTATCCTGTACATTATTTGTCATGTACATTATTTATCCTGAACGTTATTTATCCTGTACATTATTTGTCCTGTACATTATTTGTCCTGTACATTATTTGTCCTGTACATTATTTATCCTGCACATTATTTTTCATGCACATTATTTGTCCTGTACATTATTTATCCTGTACATTATTTGTCCTATCTACACATTACACCGTTACACGTCCAACACATTACAAGTACTATACACATTTTAAGTCCTATACATTATATTCCTACACATTATTTACCCTAAACATTATTTGTCCTTTACATTATAATTCCTGTACACTATTTGTCCTTAACATTATAATTCCTATACACAATATGTCCTGTACATAAATTGTCCTAAATGCGCCATTTGTAGTACAACTTTTTGTCCTACTCCTCATTGTCGCAAAAAATGATATAATGGGAAAAATGACCGTTATTTCAACACCGACACTAAAGATGGGTATATTTCAACACCGGAACTAAAAGAGGGGGGTAATTTCCTAGAGAACTTTTTTTGGACCCCCCCCCTCTCCTTACAATTTTGCACATGGATCTCATATGTAACACATGGATATAATTGATCGTGTGGCTGGAGCGCCCGGCCCCCAGCCTGTCCTAGCCACGGCGCTCGGCCCCCTAGCCTGTCCTAGCCGCGGCGCTCGGCCTAGCCTGACCTAGACGCAGCGCTCGGCCCCCTAGCCTGTCCTAGCCGCAGCGCTTGGCCCAGAAATTGTGTTAAACTAACCTAACCTAAAATAATAAAATTTAAGTAATAATATTTTTGCTGAAAAATGAAAAAATAAGCTATCATGTACAAAATTGATAGGAGGGGGGGGGAGGGGGTTCCAAAAATCGTTCTTTAGGACGGACCCAAAGATCGGCATATTTCAACAACGGAACTAAAAATGGGCACAGTTTATAATTTGTTCTTAGAAGTTTTTAAAAATGTTCCAGACAAATGTGATATTCCTGTAATATTTCAAAGTTTGTTTATATCACATTGAAAATGAAAACAATTGGTTATATTTGATAAATCTTTTTTTTTAATTGAGTAAACAAATTTCACAATGTCAGGAGAGCAAACTTGAAGAATACCGTTCTAATTACCATATGCATCTCAGTTTCTTATGAAACCTCAAAACAGTAAACAAGACGTGGGTCAATTTTCAATAAAATGTGGAACTAACATCTACTTTATTAACTATATCAGGTTTAGTCTGTCAATTATCAACATTCCGAATTTTAAATCTAAGTTTTCTAGCTAAAACAACATTGATTTAGAAAAAAATACAAAAAAAATGAAGCCTATCACTAGCAGACACTCTAGATGCAATCAACTCTATCCCTTGCATGTTTGAAGAGGGAAATGTGAGAAGATTACGAAATCTAAGATAATATGCAGTTTTTACTTTCTTCTTGTAAAAACAACAACCGCACTTGGAAAGCTGCATAACTATAGAAAAATAGGAAAAACATGAATTGGAAGGGAGGGGGAAAGGTTAAAAAGCTTAGTTTTACTTTTTGATATTTTTATCTTTTGCTTAAATATTATGCAAATCATAACTATAAATATTTATCTACATTATTCTTCAATTACAAAGTAGGGTTTATATGTAAATATATAACCTCAATTCTTTCATCATGATGACCAGCAGCTTCGGTTTGACTTTTTATGAATTATTACAAACTAGGAACCATTTTATAAATCTGAAACAAAGAAAAATAAAAAATCAAAGGGAGCATTTGCAAAGACCTATTGGCTTGACTTTTGCTTAGCACATATTTTTTTGCGAAGAAATGCTCAGAGTCTTTAAATGTTTAAATGTCCCTTTGCTGTAATGCTGTAATGTCAATCTATGCCCATATCTAGAGAAAACTTCAAGTTTTTGAGCTCTTTGTCCAATTAAGAAATGTCCATCCATAAAATGTCCAACAATAAAATGTCCGTCAATAAAATGTCCATCAATAAAATGTCCATTCATAAAATGTCCATCAATAAAATGTCCAATCTACAAAATGTGTATTTATAAAGTGTCCATCTATAATATGTCCATCTACAAAATATTTATTGATAAATTGTCCTTTAATAAAATATCCATTAATAAAATGTCCATTAATAAAATGTCGATCAATAAAATGTTCATCAATGAAATGTTCGTCAATAAAATGTTTATCAATAAATTGTCCATCAATAAAATGTTCATCGATAAAATGCCCATAAATAAAATGTTTATCAATAAATTGTCCATCAATAAAATGTCCATCAATAAAATGTCCATCAATAAAATGTCGATCAATAAAATGTCCATCAATAAAATGTCCATCAATAAAATGTCCATCAATAAAATGTCGATCAATAAATTGTCCATCAATAAAATGTCCATCAATAAAATGTTCATCAATAAAATGTCGATCAATAAAATGTTTATCAATAAATTGTCCATCAATAAAATGTCCATCAATAAAATGTCCATCAATAAAATGTTCATCAATAAAATGTTTATCAATAAAATGTCCATCAATAAAATGTACATTAATAAAATTCCTATCTATAAAATGTCAATAAAAAAATGTCCACACATGAAATGTTCATCAAAAAATGTTCTACAATAATATGCCAATCTACAATAATGTTTATTTCTAAAATTTCCTTTAAAAAATTGTCCATCAGTAAAATACCCATCAATAAAATGTCCATTCATAATATGTCCATCAATAAAATGTCCAATCTACAAAATGTGTATTTATAAAATGTCCATCTACAAAATATTTATTGATAAATTGTCCTTTAATAAAATGCCCATAAATAAAATGTCCATCAATTAAATGTCCATCAATTAAATGTTCATCAATTAAATGTCCATCAATAAAATGTGTGAAGATGATGTAAATCTACTCCTACCTTAAGTCAAAGAATTCCTTGAATAAATAAAGAAAACCTAAGCATATTTTGTGAAAAGATTTTATTCTCAGGAAAGATTTATTGCTCAACTTTCTAGTTGAAAATGTATTATTCAATGATATATTCATTCCCCCTCCTCCAATTCATTATATCACTCTATTTTGTAAAAGTATTCCCCTTAAAAGTTCTTCTAGATAACAAGTAATTTGTGCATGAAGCTAAACTTGTTAAAACTTCACATTTCTTCAAAGAAAATAGCTAGTTTGGCTCTAGATCAGTTGTTATCTAAATTATTTTGTTTTTATTTATTAAAGTTTTGCAAAAACAGACTATAATTTTCCCGCTGAAATAGACGGAGAAACTAGAAACTATAGCTTTGCTGAAATAGACGTAGAAACTAGAAACTATAGCTTTGCTGAAATAGACGGAGAAACTAGAAACTACAGCTTTGCTGAAATAGACGGAGAAACTAGAAACTATAGCCTTGCTGAAATAGACGGAGAAACTAGAAACTATAGCTTTGCCGAAATAGAAGGAGAAACTAGAAACTATAGCTTTGCCAAAATAGAAGGAGAAACTAGAAACTATAGCTATACCGAAATAGAAGGAGAAACTAGAAACTATAGCCTTGCTGAAATAGACGGAGAAACTAGAAACTATAGCTATGCTGAAATTGACGGGAAAAAAACTATGAAACAATAGCTCCACGGAAGTTGACATAGAAACTTTAAACTATTGTTACAATGAAGTTGAAAGAAGAAACTGGAAACTATAGCTCCGCAGAAGTTGATGGAATCATGGAGAAACTATAAACTATTGTTACAATGAAGTTGAAAGAAGAAACTGGAAACTATAGCTCCACGGCAGTTGACATAGAAACTATAAACTATTGTTACAATGAAGTTGAAATAAGAAACTGGAAACTGTAGCTCCGCCGAAGTTGACATAGAAACTTTAAACTATTGTTACAATGAAGTTGAAAGAAGAAACTGGAAACTATAGCTCCGCAGAATTTAATGGAGCAACTATAAACTACAGCTCCGCTGAAGTTCATGGAGAGACTAAAAACTATGACCGTGGATGTTGACGGAGAAACTAAACCAAATTTAACCTCCGTCCAACAATCACTCTTTTCCACACAACGCCGGGGCGGGGGAGGATGTTTACTGTTTACTGTTTAGATCGGTGCAAGAGAGAGGGTGAGAGGAGAGAGGAGAGAGTGGAGTGTTTAAGAGACTCGGTCTACTACTCAAATTAACGCAGATTCTTTTTAACTCCGCATTCCGCAACACTAGACACAAATGAAACTATCGTCCAGGCTGTTTCGAAATAAACTGTGTAATGTTCTGCTTTAATATGTTGATAAAACTCTCTTAAAAAAAGAATAATTATTAAAGTTAAGTTTAATTTTGTATTGCATATGTAAAAAAGAGGTGGATATGAGTAAACAATTTAAATTTACTCAGAAGGGGCCGGGGGCGCCATATCTATGAATGTTTTGAAATTTTTTTTAAAGGCCATCAAACAAAGAGTAATTAAAACGTTATATATAAAATTAGCTATATAATTGTACGCTATAGTCTACAATGATAACCAAGAGAATAGGAAGACGACATTAAAGCAATAGTGATGTGCATTTGATGTTGTTACAAAGCAAATAGCTCTTATTAAGTGAAATGGGTCTTAAACACTGTACAATTGTTGTGCCTCATGTTATTGGACTATTATAAGTCATAAACTGAGTCTAAAAGTCGTCTTCCTAATCCAAAGTTTTCTGGTTATCACTGTATATACACAGTGTTGGTCAAACCGAGTATACGTGTGAGCTCCAGATGGCTGGTTAACTGGGAATTTCTACCCCTTGGACAATATTTCAAGATGTACCGATCCAGCAGATTTAGCAACATTAGGTACCAGCTCCCCATTCTTCTCACAGAATTCCTTGAGGGAAACAGCATTGATGAGAAAAAACAGCATTAAAAAGGTTTTATCTCCCGTTTTAATAAGACCCCAACAGAACTCTAACATATAAAAAAGTTTGAAGAAAGAAAGCCATTGCCAAAGCTGGCACTGATGAGTCGACAGGAAAAGTTCCATTCCTGTCTGAAAGTGTGCTTAAAAAAGTTGAAAAAGAAGACTCCTTCTGAAAACTACCATCACACCAAGAAACAATGTTTCACAAACACCCCTGGGATTTTTCTAAACAAGCTGTCAAGGGATCATTATTTCAGGAGGAATTGAAACCAACCTTTGACCTAGGATTTGCAAACACCTACTACCCGGAAAAGTACAGCACACCCGGTAACATAAACCTAAACAGTTTAAACAGGGTCCCATTTGTGTCAATAACCCATGAATCTCGAAATTTCGAACCAACATTTACTAAAGCTTTACGTTGTGTAAGGTATTCAGGTGCAGAATATTCATTACGTAACGTTGGTCTTAATGTGCAACTTAACGTTTCATCGTTTTATATTAACAATATCATAACGAATGTGCCGGGGAATTTTAGTGTGGCCAACCCGATAATATCTTTTTGAGTCTATAGTTTAAGTGGGTTGAGAAAGCCTATCTAAAATTCCCGGGCACTTGTATTTGTTTGAAACCTTAATTTTGGATCTATCTTGTAGCTCAATCTAATATGAGTGGAGAAGAGTTAAACGTCTTTATTTATAACTATTGCAATTTTTTAGAATGGAGATACGAGACTCGCCTGGCTTTAGAGGCAAAAGCCAACTACTTCATCTGAGTGCGGGTTACTATAGACTGCCTTCTTTTCTCCGACTTTTTGTTGGTTTCATTCTATGCTCGGACTGAGCGCATTTCTCCGTCACTACGTAGAGTAGACGGACAGTTTTATGAATACTATAACAACACTAATTTATCACTTTTAATTTGAATCATATTTTTAATGTAAGTATCCATCTGTGCAACATGAAGAGTAAAAATAAATAAATCTCTATAAAGTTAAATCATTTGAATAATTGATAATATTTGCTTTGAACCATAAAAAATGCTAGTTTGAAAGAAGAATGGAATAAGGAAGAATGGGAGAAATTCAAAGAGAGGAAGATTAGGATAGAAGGAGAAAAATAGGGGAAATATTTGATAGGATGAATTAACAAGGGATAAAGAATAAAGAAAGGATAAACTAAGGAGAAATTAGGATAGGGTGAGGGTGTAAAGGGTAAAATATATAAGGAAAGGATAAGGATCGGAATCTTAATCTTAATCTAATCTTGACTAAGTCTTAACCTTCTCAAATCTACCTTTTTGAATTATTGATGTGTGATGAGGGTGTGTATAAGATGGATTTTGTGTGTGTATTGTGTGCATGTTCGTGAAGATATCAAATAAAGGGTTTAACTATTTTTATTAGAAGACAATTAAACTAAGTAAAGACGACTTTTAAAATCTCATATTTAACGAATCATGGTGATTCACGAAAGCTGAAATTAGAAAAAGCAAAGCGTTGACATCTCTAACGCACACCATACCTGATATCTTCGAGAAGGTACAATCTAAGTGACAGTATTGGTAGGACTTTGGCACCTCATAGCTCCCTAGTTTTGATTTTACGCTCAAGAATGTGAGAGCAAATTTATTTGGTTACAAACTAGAATTTCAAAGCTTTTTTGTTGTTTTTATATCTTTTTAAGAAAAGAAGTTAATATTATTAAAACAAAGAAATTTTCAATCTTACTGTAATTTGTATTACGTAAAAAATACCAAAACTCTACGTTTAATTAATGAAAACTGTTCGAGATTCGAAAAGTTAGGCATACTAAAATGGAACTATCACATTTTTGAATAAACCTATACATCTATTTTAGAAAATATGATTATTGAAAATTTAAATAAAAAAAATTGCCTTGGAGATATAAAAGTTTACGTGCATTTGTACAGACATGTTTGCTGTACATTTTTATAAAATAACAAAAAACCAAAAATATATTATATTTTATATCCTTTCTCAGTTTAGCAAACACCACAGCATTTAAAAATGGGTATCTTGTAAGCTGTAAATAAACAATTGGAAGTAAAAGCTTTTAACACACCTCAGTAATCTTATAGTTTCTTACAGTAACACTGAGGCGCAAGCTTAGGGGGGGGGGGGGCGAGGGGGTGGCTTCCCTCCCGTAGCTCCTTTAGTCGAGAAGGAAGGTCACTTCCCATCTCCAGTTTTAAAAAACTAGCCTTATAGGGCGCTTCGCGCCCATCTTCTAAATTAATTGTGAACATGCAGTTCTCTTTGAGTACATCGTAAAACAAAACAAAAATAATTCGCGGATTTTCACAAAAAATTTCGTGGATTTTCAAAATTTCAAAAAAATTAATGAAGATCGAATTTTGATGGAGACAAATATTTAAAATTTCATTCATTCATAAACCTTCCCTGGGGTCCCTAGATGTCCCACAAACAATTTGGGCCCGATCGGTTCAGCCGTTTTGACGTTTCTTGGATACAAACAGACAGACAGACAGACAAACAGACAGACAAGCCAAATTTATATATAGATAGGGATCTGATTAATTTCTTAAAAGCTCTATCCCAGCTAGCCAAATTGCGCAAAAAGCTCGCAATTTAAACGTCACTTTTGGCATTTTTACGTAAATTTTACGCCGACATTTTAGCTCTTTTTACGTCATGAAAGACGTAAAATCGCACACTTAGCTACGTAAATTTTATTGGTTTTAGGAGACGTAAAATTTACGTAATAATATTATACAAATTTACGCAGAAAATGCGCATTTTTATTTTCTCAATTACCAAAACTATGCAATATTTGATGCATGCAGGTAGGCCATCCATCCCCATGAGTACCGATATGGTACTGTCTCTGAACTGTTTCCATTCATCCGGAATACAGTTCAACACAGAGATGAAATTTTACATGAAACAAATAGAGACACCTAGCGGTGAAATTTGGTACTAAAAACCAGTGTACTATATAGCACTGTAAATTCTCTGCCCAATTATCCCCCCCCCTTCCCACCCTTATCTACATATCACACGGCTTTCTATATAATATAACATTGCTGCACTCTGCTATATGCACACACACCTGGGCCACTCAATTCTTCAATATTTAAAACACTCAAAACATATGCGTAAAAAGAGCGCAATTTTTACGTAATTTTAATGCTAACAAAGACAACTTAAATTCTTTTTAAAAGTTTATTTTTTCAATTTTTTGGGAAAATGCAATATATGCCATGTCGGAAATTTTAGATATTTCACAAATAATTTAGATTTAGAGTTTTAGGGAATTACGCAAATTGAGCGTATTTTTACGCAATTTGTATACCTGAAATAAAATGATACACATCTTCACAAATTCATGATATTTTTACTTAAAGCTGGGTTATAAAATATTTTCTTTAGAAAAATTAGATATTTACACTAATTTGAAATCTAGTCATACGCAAATTTGCGTTTTAATTGTGCAATTAGAGCCAAAATAATATGCGACCACGCTATCTACGCAATTTGGCTAGCTGGGATGTTTTATGATCCTCATATCTTGATATTGATTTTGCAGATCAATTCCTGATATTTCAAACTATCTCAATGTATCTCAAACTATCTCAATCTCAAATGTCTCATTTTGATCGTAACATTTCTAATTACGTCGTAATTTCGCAAAATTGAAGTTTCGCTAATAACGCGTAATCATTACAAAATTTCTCGAAATTACTTTGTGTAAATTACGCAAAATTACGCCGTTATTTCGCGAAATTGAAGTTTCGCCAATTGCATGCAATCCTGTGAAATTACACAAAATGATTATTATTTCGCGTAACTGCACGACTATTACATTGGAAACCTAACATCGACAAAAAACACCAAATAGTTTATATAGACAAATTGAATTCTGAACGAAAAATCGCCTTTTTTCCGGCCACAGCGGTCTTTGAAAAGTAAGACCAAAACTAATCGATAGCTAATAAGATATTTAGTTTACCCCGAAATTACCCAAATAAGTGAACGGTCCCTTTAGCAACAAAAAAAGATGATAGTAAAACATGTCATTGTCACGCTCCAACAACAGAAGGGATAGGGAAAATTTAACTGGTACGAGTTTGTGACCTCCTATGGTTTTGATTTTAAGCACTAGATTTGAGAAAAGCTTTAATTGGTTATACATACTAGAAATTCAAAACATTTTTTTTCGCAATAGCTTAAAATAACAGGAGTTATGATTGAAAACATATATAAGATTTCCATTTGATGTGAAATTTACTTCAGTTTGATGTGATGTAGTCAATATTTTCAGCTAAACGGACTTCAAAACAATGCACATCCATACCACCAAAATGTTATAACCCAACCAACATTAATAATGAATACAATCTTCATAATTCACGTTTTAACCCTTATAATTGGGAAAGAGATTTAAAATGTTCACTTTAAAGTCTATTTTCTATATGTTGGATAATTATAATTAAAATTTTTCTAGAATTTCCCCCCGGGCTCCTTGTAATTTATTTTAGGTCACATCAATCGAATCCATCAAGGGGCGGCTATACATATTTTCTAATTTTCTAGGAAGTGGGTAGGGGGAATAATTCAATTATTGAATTTCCGAATTTCCATATAACGTTTTCTTTAGAAATATACCCCCCTCCCCCTGTAAGCCGCCTCTGCCATCCCACTTATTCCCCTAAATTTGAGTTAATAACATTTCTGATCGTCTTCTAACCATCTTATTCAATTAAAAGGAAAATCTCCTTTTTGTAGAACCTCGATAACACAGAGCCGTGACATGAATGCCCCGCAACATTTCAATACTCCAGTCGGCTCTGCTCCTGAGTGTTGGGAGTTGTCAAAATGTCCCTTTATACCTGAAAAATGTAAACTACAGGGTCAGGGGAGTAAGGGGAAGAGTGTTCATTAGCCGGGAGGTATGAAACTATAGAGATGGGAAAACTGAATTGTTTAAAATTCACTCTCATTGGTTCTACTATAAAGCTTTGTCTGTTTGCACAAATCTTTGACAGACAGCTAGTTTCAAAATATTTTTTGTCTTTCAGAGTAAAAATGTCTATAATGGCAAGCGATGATGCGACCAAGCGATTAAGCAGGTAATTTGGGTCCGTCCTAATATACGATTTATGGACCCCCCTCCCCACCCCTTCTATCATTATTGAATATGACCACTAATTTTCAGCAAATTTATTATATATAATTTGTGTTATTTTAGGGTTAGGATAGGTTAAGACAATTTCTAGGCCTGGCGCTACGGCTAAGACAGGCTAGGGGGCCGAGCGCTGCGGCTAGGATAAGCTAGGGGGCCGAGCTCTGCGGCTCGGACAGGCTAGGGGCCGAGCGCTGCGGAAAGGACAGGATAGGGTGAGTGCGCCGCGGCTAGGTTAGGCTAGGGGGCAGGGCGCAGCGGCCACAGAACCAAATACATCNAATAGCGGTCCAAAATTCGTATACTAGGAAATAACCGGTTACTTATAATCGTGCTGAGTTCTCGTACTTGAAATTATTTACAACTATTTTACAGGGAAGTTTGCCTACAAAAGATTTAGAGCGCAGCGAGGGACGTTTTGTATGCAAGATTGGGTTATTTCCTAGAGAACGGTGTCTGGCCCCGGGGGGGGTGGGCAGAAATCTTTCTCTGGGACAGGCCCCAAGATTAGTCATATTTTTATTTAACTACAGAGCACGAGATAATATAAATAAAAAAATCACAATTTACTCTGTAGTTTGGACCCACTTAACCAGAGTTGGTTGTTTTGATAGGATGGCCCATTATAAGCGAATAAGAATTGTAAATAATTAGATGGATGTACACTGTATAGTGTACATTTTAAACAAAACAATGATGATAAATCCCGAAATGCCCTATTTTTTTCACGAAGACTTCGCAGAACTTGTCGTTATTTTATTTAATTGTCCCAAGGGACATAAGTAACTTAACGTCCCTCTGTTCGGGGAATCATAGGTTGGTAATGTTGGTCAAAAGGCGGTAAATGATAATTGAGCCATCCCATCAATTTTCTTCCCCACCTTCACCTTTCCTTTTCTACCTTCCCTTTCCTACATTTAACTTCATTTTCTTCCTTCCCTTCTTAACCCTTTCCCATCTTCCCTACCTTCCCTCTTCTTTTTCGACCTTCGCTACCTTCACCTTTTCTTATCTACCTCCATTTCTCCCCCTATAGTACCTTCTTCCCCTTCTCTTTCACTACCTTCCTCTTATCTACCTACTGTAATTTTATTCTTGAAGAGTTTACAGTGTATCGATCTAGCCAAATCTTATTTCTTAATCTCAGTAAGAAGCAGACCCTGGATGATGCGTATGCTGCGCCCGCCAATTTCCTGGAGATTGATGTTATCAATCCGATCACACACGGGGTCGGGAATAAACGTTACACCGATTACGAATGCCGACTCAAGGTAAGATCGTCTTTTATCCAGGCTTAGAGAGAGAGAGAGGGGGGGGGGGGTAATTTTCGACGCGTTGGGAAAGTAGAAATACAATCAAATGCCCTTCAGATAGTGTTGGTAACACGTCAATTTTTTGAACAATTTAAATATATTTGATGATGGGATCATAAACAAAAACGGAATTTTTAAAAAAAAGAATTTCACACATTGCTGAAAATGGACCATCAGGTTTCAAGTCAAAACACCTATACTTTTTCTTTGGAATATGTTAATATGTAGTCTACTGATGTATAATCTCAATTTTCAGAAAATGCCACTGAGGGAATTTTTAGCAAATCCGTTTTTTAGAAATCTCAAAAGTGAAATGCATTCACGGTTTAAATCAAACGAAATTTCGTTTAAAGACTATAATATGCTTCTTCTGGGTTTATTGCGATATTTTTTGAACTGGTAATGGCAGGTTCTCTAAATGTTGTAACTTTTCATGAACAGTCCTAAGAAATATTGTAGCAAAAAATCAAAGTGTACTGCCTGGCTGACTAGATACGGCATGAAAAAGCTTTTTGGTGTGATATTTACTAATTTCACATGAATAAAAACTTTTTTTGGGCAGTACTTGAACAGTTGGAACAGTTCACGTGCTTTTTTTCTAAAACCATGACATTAGCGGTTTAAAAAATATCGAGAGAAAAAAACAGAATTAGCTTAATTAAGCCTTAAAACTACTGATACGTTTGTTTCAGACCTGAAAATGCACTCAATTTCTATAATTTCTTTAAAATGAATTAACTCAACTCCTCTAGATGACATTTTCTGAAAATTAAGATTATAACTATTATTTTTTCTTGAAATCTGATGAATTGTCAAAATTTAGACAAACCTGCCGGTTTTCCGAGTAAAGGAGTCAAGTGTTCGACGACGATTCTCTGATTTTGAGTGGCTGAGGAATGAGCTTGAACGTGATTCTAAGGTACATTAGACGATTTTCCAAAAAAAGTATTAATATGTTAATTTGAGCAAACAAATTAAGTTTGAATAAGCCCCACTGTAGGCATCATCAATATGGGAACTGAGCCAACCGCCCACCGGGGGTTCGTGCATTAAAACTTAGAGAAATGCGATAAAAAAATTCAAAAATCATTCATACGGTTGCGATTCTATGATTTAATGCATAGAAATCAATACATAGACCCCAAAAATAAAAAAAGTAAGAATATACACACCTGGTCCTTCATGGAGAGCCTGTCTCCTAAGTGATTTGACTATTTCAACGCAATGTTCGACATTAAAAGCAACTTTAAACATTTGAAATTTTAAGTTTTCATGAGAAATGTCACATTTAGATCTAAAAAGTATTTTTAATGGGGAAATTAAAAAAATACATTTAATCCTAAATGTCCTCTTCTATTCGAATTGTTAAACAATTATTATTTCTTCGAAACATAGATACCCGACCTTGCGAATGTCCAATCAAAATACATTAATAAATATCGACAAGTTTTTGCTGTCTAAAATTGCATAGCAATGATGTAATCACTAGGAGTAGACTCTCCAATCTCCATGCATGGCACCTGACCTTTCAGCTAATTTTTATCTTTTAAGATTGTAGTCCCTCCACTACCAAGTAAGGCACTGAAGCGTCAGCTCCCGTTCCGTGGAGATGACGGGATCTATGACGAGAACTTTATCGAGGATAGAAGATCAGGCCTCGAGGGATTCGTCAACAAGTTAGTTTAATATTATCCCTAGATTTGCTAGGGACTTTTTATAAGTCTGTTATCCCTAAAATTGATGGACACTTTAACCCTTTATCCCTAGAATTGCGGGACACTTTCTATCAAACCTTTTATTCCTAAAACTGCTGGACACTTTCTATAAACCCTTTTATCAGAATTGCTGGACACTTTCTATAAACCCTTTTATCCCTAGAATTGCTGGACACTTTCTATTAACCCTTTTATTCCTAGAATTGCTGGACACTTTCTATTAACCCTTTTATCCCTGGAATTGCTGGACACTTTCTATAAACCCTTTTATCCCTGGAATTGCTGGACACTTTCTATTAACCCTTTTATTCCTAGAATTGCTGGACACTTTCTATAAACCCTTTTATTCCTAGAATTGCTGGACATCCTCTGGCTCAGAACGAAAAATGTCTTCATATGTTCCTTCAGGTTAGATACTAGTTTAATATTTGTCAATGATTAATCTATCTTTAAAAAAGTCGATAATAAATATCCTGAAGATTTTTACGAGGCTAGGGAGCAGGCCAAAGACCTGATCATAAACATCAAAACTTTTTGCTTCGAAATTATTGAATTACCCCTTTAAATTAAATTGACATAATCAACATGAACCAGTGCTTAGGATCCATTTAATTTTGATGCGGATCCGGATCCTGGATCCGCACTGAAAAAATGGTTTTGGTTGATATTTTACCCCTTGGATCCGGATCCGTGGATCCGCATTTTTTTTGCGGATCCGGATCCGGATCCAGGAAGCCAAAATCTTGCGGGTCCAACGGATCCGGATCCTAACCACTGAATCATGAACATCGATGTATGAATATATTGAAAAAAAATCTATTTATTAATTTAAAAAGGTTATTATACACTATACAGCGATAACCAGGAAACTGTATAATTGGAAGACGACATTAAATCAATGCTGAAGTGCATTTGATGATGTTACAAAGTTACTTCATTTACTACGAAGTTATCAAATCACTTATTGAGTGAAATGGGTCTGATTACACGGCACAGTTGGTGTGTTCGAGTTCATTGGACTATGTATTGACAAAATTTGAGAGTAAAAGTCGACTTCCTATTCCAGAGTTTTCTGTTTATCACTGCATGTACAGAAAGTTTATCCCTATAGAAATCATGACTGTCTCAGTGACTATGATGCAACAAAATCTCCTGAAAGATAAATATCTTTTTAATAACTGAAAAATCATCAGTTATTAAAACATGCTTTTCTGTTTGCAGGACCCCAATATTGACCGAAACTATGTTGTTTGCAGGACCCCAATATTGACCGAAACTATGTTGTTTGCAGGACCCCAATATTGACCGAAACTATGTTGTTGAAGGACCCCAATATTGACCGAAACTATGTTGTTTGCAGGACCCCAATATTGACCGAAACTATGTTCCCGGAAAGATCAGGAACGCCTGAACCGAAGAAAAACCCAGGATATTGACAGATAGATAAATATATATTCATGAATATATAAATATACAGGGTTAGTCACTAAACATTAAACTGGAAACAACGATAATATGCTTCATATGTGAGTGCTTGAATCCTTATAGTTCCGTGTTTTTTGAACAACCTTGGATATCGGAAGATTTATAATTGTGTAATTAAGTATTTAGTTGAAAAATTGGACACATTTCAAAATACAGGGGTCAGTAAAATTCAATAATTTAATACAAATAATTGGACTTGGAAAATGGAAAAAAATGTTACATAAAAGTTTAAAATAACAATGCAAGAATATTTACTTCTCATTATAATCCAAAAGCATTCAAATATTAAAAAATATTGAAAATATTAAAAAATATTGAAAATATTAAAGAAGAAAAAAATTGAAATTATTGCCCCCTGTCAAAACATTCCCTATTCTTTGGGTTGACATCAATATTACTCAAACAATCTCTTGCCCTTACAGTGAACATTTTTAATAAAAGAATAATTTAAAATTCATTTTCCGAAATATTGTAGCTTTGTATATAAATGAGGGATTAAAATCAAGATTTATAAAAAACAGTTTTATTTTATTTTAGTAGATTTAAAATCATACAACACGTTGGTCCTTAGTATTTGAATATATATTGACAAAAAGTATTCAGGAAAATATCTCATTTTGTACAATCTGATGGGAATCATCGGCTAGTATCAGAACTTGGAATCAATCATAATAATTAAGAAAGTAAAAAACAGTTTAGTCCTTTTTTTAGTAGTTTTTATTAGGAAGTAGTTATATACCTGTATCATTTGTCATCGACTGAGTTTGAAATTAATTATTATATAACAATAAAACTACCAAAATCTGTTTCGGCTCCAAAATGCTCGCAAAAATTTATAAATTGGCTTCTAAACTGTGAAAATTATATTGTGATAAAACATTATATTAAATTGTTTTTATAGATTTCAGAAAAATGGTTGTATCTGAAGGATGTTTCAGGGACCTTGACATAATAGTAGCAAACAGATATTCCCGGGCCCTTGACTCTATTCTCAAACAGAGCGCGGACCTTAAGGATGATACGTACATGTAAGACTTTTTATACTTACTTGAATACTTGTAGATTTGTCATCAGAGTTCCAGAGTTTATTTTTACTTCCGGCCCACTATGGCTTAAGGTGTCAAAAAAGCGGAAACAATTAATTGCTGCTTGGATGCTTACAAAATCAATACCAGAAATAACTCGTATGAGATTAAGAAATCCATTTCTATTTAAGTACTAATCAGCATGCATTGAGTTCATCATTTAGCATGCATGTGGGATGCATCGGATGCTTGATGCATATTCATGATAAATAGATAAATGGCAACCTTTTGTTTTGTCATCAACTAATCCATTTACAGGGTAAAAGTTGAGCTGTGTGCATTCCGTTCAGTATGTATGCTTGGGGTCAAATTTTTTGAAAAATGTTAACCGAACTATAGATTTATATTTTCTGGTTAGTAAAACGATTTTAGTCCAAAGTTGAGGTTTATGCAACTGGGCATGCTTGATGCGTGCTTGATGCATGCTGGCCAATCAAATTGTTCAGAGATATTTTGATTGATGCACATTGCACAATGCACATTTGTATCAATGACATAATTAAATTTAGCTGCATACTAGCTGACCAAAAAAATTTAAATGATTATTGGATTTTTATTTAACTTGCGTTTGATTCAAAAATGTAAATATACAGTGCAAAATCAAAACCAGCGTTTTTAAAACTAATAAACCAACTTGTGTGTTTAAATTGACCATTCTAATTATCATGCAGAATGCATTCTGACCAAGAACAATAGCAAGGTCCATTTTACTTAACGAATTATTAGTTATTCATATAACAGTGAAGCAATTATCTACTTTAATGAATGTATATTTAGTTGAGATTTCAATATGCATACTTTGTTTCAACAAAAACGATCAAACAAAATTATCAAACATTATTTTCAATTGGCTCATAATAAATTTTCTTTTGTGTTTTATTTTAAGCTGAACCATCATACATTATTATTTTGTATTTTGTGTTTGAAAATAAATACCAAATAAATAAATAAATATTTAAAGTAAAAAACACTTATCTAAATCTATTGAGCTCTCCGTGGTTTGAGAAATTTTTGTAAAATGTCCTTTTTTCGCAATATTTAATTTGTAATGGCGGAACTTCGGGCATCTGTAAATTTTCACAAAGTTTTTACACACCAATAAGTATTTGCTAGAGATGAAAGTTACCCCTCATTTCGTATGGTTGTGCCATTTTCAAGGTCTAGGATAGAACCAAGAATACCAATACCTTAGATCCACAGGTATTCAAACTATTAACATTAAGATGGGCATTTTCACCAGCGCACCTCGTTTATACACTAGAGTCTTGCTTAATCTTATTTATTTAGTCTAAAGATACAGGAACAAGAGCTCTAAGCCGTGAAACTGAAAAACACAAAATCAGTCACGGTTAGATCATTTATATTATGAATATTAAATAAATCGTAAAATAATAAACATGTATAGTTAGCCAATAAAATTTGCTCCAGGTGTGTAATGTGAATATTTCATGACATATTAATGTGATTTAAAAATGCACTTACAAAGTTGATTAGGCCGGAGGTTAACAGCTCTTTAGATCTTAGCCAACATATCTCGTACACAACTAAAAATATCACGGTGAGCTCATTTGAAAGATATAGCCTTTAACTTTCAATATGTGTTTTCAATTGTTTATAACTCGAAAGAATAGTTCACACTCATCACAAGAAACTAATATGTACCTATTGTTATCCCGACAGAGACTGGGGAATAGAAGGTACAGGTAAGATCAGCTTAAAGGGTTACAGGACTTGATCTAGCACTCAGGGTTGATAGGGGAGATATCTAAACAGGATTAAATTAGTTTATTTAATCCTTTGAGTAACTAGTTTCAATCTATTGATCATCACCTTTTATAATTCAGCTTTATCTTCAAGCTGTTAGGTTTGGAAAGAAGTGTAGTTCTACTTCATCCAAGGAGAGATGGCAGCTACGGCGGAGAGATGGCAGCTACTGAGGAGAGATGGCAGCTACGGCGGAGAGATGGCAGCTACGGCGGAGAGATGGCAGCTACGGCGGAGAGATCGCAGCAACGGCTGAGAGATGGTAGCAGCGGCGGAGAGATCGCAGCTACTGCAGGTTCGTGATGATGAGGATCTGAGCAGCAACTCAGATCAGAGGAACCAGGCTTATCTGAAGATAAACCAAAAGTTAAATGAAATTCCAAGTCAGCTTAACTGGAGTTTCTCAATTGATCACCTGTTTATATTTAGAGTTCAGAGTTCAGGTAGAACAGGTGGTGACCCGGGATTATTAACTTGAGTGCACAACTTGGAGCTAACAGGACAATCTTTTAATAAAATACAAAGCTATCCCATTATGTTCTCTTTTGGAAGTGAATCACGCAATATAAGCTTGGTCGTTTTAGATGTTTGTTTAAATATAAGTTTTTTAGAAGTAAACTTTGAGAATACATATATAGGCATGTAATATAAAATTCTTGTTCTCAGGTTAAAAAGTCCAATAAATATAGTTTTCAGGATAAAACTCATAAATGTAGAATAAATATTTGTAGATAGAGTATTAAAATCTTGAATGCTTCTGGAGGAACACTTGCAGAGTCTCATGCTTCGTGAATCAACCTGAACAATAGTCATATAAAGATCTCCAGATCTTACAATGGTCTCAACTTATTTAATGTCCAAATTACTAGATATTTGAAAAAAATTTAAAATCTTAAGAATAAAAATGTTCCCAAGAAGTGAAAATAAATAATTTAAAAAATTTCTTTAAAAATTTCTTGAGCTTATATCCAATTAAGAACCTTGCAACCTTTTTCTTATTTTGTCAGCCCCAAGAAGAAGTTGTGAACTTTTCAGTTGACAATCTCACTTTAAAAAAGCGTGAACTAGTTCCCCTTTACATGCAAAATAAAGGGTGAAAACATTATCTTTTTTGACTTAAAAAATTAAATTTATTTTTCCCCAGACATACTGTTCAAGTTAATGTGTTGAAATGCAGCGAAAAAAACTATGAGAATTCTTTTTTTCCCCGTTTTTTAACACTTTGAGCCATAGTGCGGGCTTAAAAAAAGCTGAAATGAATGTATTATTGACTTCTTCTAGCGTCATTTTCCGTTCATACTTACTTTTAAACAGTGAAAAATTATTTTCAAACCTCGGGGATGAAGGAAAATATTTTGATAACTTCAAAAATATTTTGGTATTTAAGTCCAAAAAATTTTATTTAAAAAAATAATATATTTTTATAGACAGCATCTGCTAACAGAGACAGAGTCCAGAGTGAACACTGAAAGTGAGTTTAAAAGCTGTGGTATATTTAGGTATAAATTTCTTAAACTAAAAACAAAACTGAAGAAAACTTCAAGCATTTTACTGTCAATTTGACGACAAGTTTCGCAGATTTTCCTATTTGCTTTGCAGGATTTCCAAAATTTCTAAAAGATAAAAATTATTTTGAGGGATTTTTAGCTTGATTTACGACATGACCGGCCAAAACCTTTCCTGTGATCATTTGAGTTACTGCAAAAATTTTATATAATAGGTTCATCCGTTTTGACTGTTATTGGCTACAATCAAACAATCCAAAAAACAAACATTCTGATCAGAAACTTGTTTAGGTTTATTGAAACCGTCCTGGCCGGAGCTTTGAAGGTCCCGGGGCTGAAAACTCTAGCTCTGAACCTATCCCGGATAGTCCTGCTAAAACTAGAATCTGCTCCCAGTATACTAGACCTGGTTGAGCAAAAGATAGAAGATCTCTGTCAATCTGATGATCAAAACTTGATCTCGGCACTACTACACCTAATACAGTCTATCCTTAATAAGAATGAACCCCCCATTCTTAGTGGACAATTAGTTAGTATCGCAACAAAAAGAAAATTTCTAGAAATGGTGTTAAAAAATCTTCAAAGTCCAGTTTCCTATCATATAAGTGATCGCTCTATTAAGTGCTTTATCTCAATTCTAACAGTATTATCACAAATCAAACAGGATGAAAAATCCGCTAATTACAAAAAAATCTGCCAAAATCTTCTCGTTGAATATTTTGAGAACGCCAAGGACACAAAACTTCTTCTGGCCCAGTTGAAACAGATGGTGAAGCAGGTTAAGATTAGTGAATTAAAGACAGAACTGTTTGAATTTGTGAAGTGTAAACTAGATTATTCAATGATAAGCTTTGGTGCTAGAGATTTCTGCTTTGTTCTGCTTGAATCCGGGCTAGACAACGGAGATATAGAAGAAACAGCAAGGAAACCGATAATCCTCTTACATATTAACTGCTAGTAAATATATATCTAAAAACAGAAGATAAGAAAAAATTGAAAAAATTTAATTTTCTGCCATCTTTTTAATCTCGTTTTAACTTTTTTCCTAAAACTTATTTAATATTCCCAGAAAATCGCGATAAAACCAACAAAACACTTAGTATTTTTATAGGTATATGGGGGCCAGGGCGGGGGTGATGTTATAATAAATGACATTGACAGTTCTTTTGATTTCTTTATGTTAAACTAGTTTCTTTTTTAAGCAATTATTTTCATATGATTTGTTTTACTTTTAAAAAAGAATATGTTTGGTTTAGAAAGTTAGTCCGTGTCGAGGATCCTACATTGCGCCTGACAGCTTGCGTTGAAATCACCAGAATACTTCCCAGAGCTCCTAATCTAGTAACACATGTTACAGGAACACATTCTACCTTAAATCCTTGTTGGCACAGGCAGTTTATTTGTCTGTACCAGAGATCAATCTCAGATCAATGCTGGTCAAATCTGATAGTTTTGATCAATGATTTATCAGATTTACTTGTCCGGCTTTTGAAAATCTCCTATTAACAAATACAGGGGTGTATTATAATTCAAATTCTTTTATTCTTCCCGCCTCTCTCAAATTTTTAACTGATTTAACTAATAAGACATAATTTTTAATATTTATTTTGCATTGCATGTTAATCCCTTAAATGATGCATTTTAAAAAGCATGAATGGTGCCATAGGCAAATTTTTTTAAAAACTTTGGTTAATGGTATGGTGGCAATGGCAGGAAAAAGTCGGGATTGATTATTTGTCTGTCCTGAATTTTTTTAGTCTATTTGAGTATTATGAAAAGTTATTGAGTAATGAGCATTCTTTTATCATGTTTGTTATGAAGTTAAAGCATTATATCTATTGGGGGAATTTATTTATGAAAAACTCTGATTTTAGATAAAGGTATGTAGTTTTGTAGAGGTAAAAAGCTCCAGCCCTTCCCTTCTCTATACTCCCCTTTCCTTTACTTCTTTATCTGCCAACCTTCCATTGATTCTCTACTTTTCCATTCCCTTAGTTCCCTTTACCTTTCTACCCTACCTTCCTCTTACCTTCCTCTTACCTTCCCCTTCTACTTCCCTTCTCTGTCCCTTTTACACCCCTGCAAAAAACTTGATCAGTCTCTATCTACATACTAAAGATTTTTGAAATGTTCGGTAATTTCAAAAGGCATTTTTCCATGCGGCTACTTCCAGAGGGTGTTGACCCAAGTGAAAACTTCCCAAATGTGTAATTTCTTAAGTGGCAACTTCCCAAGCAGCGCTTGTCTGTCTGTCTGTCTGTTGGTTTGATTGTATCCAATAAACGTCAAAACGGACTAACCGATCGGGGCCAAATTTTGTGGGATCTCACATTACCCCAGGGAAGGTTTATGGATGATCAATTTTCAAAAATTTGCCTCTAATAAAATTCCATGTTTGTAATGGGGGGGGATGTGTTAAAATTTTTCTAGGTATTAATCTATTTATAATGAAAAAAGAATGTTTGTTTATTACTAGATTATCTGAACCTGGTTGGAACAGGGCCAGATTTTATCAGATTCATCTCTAAACCAAACATAGGAGATAACATTTCATCCAACCCTCATATTAGGTCAGAATACACTTTATCAGATTAATCTTTAACAGGGTTTGAAAAAACAGGGTTTTTTAAATTTTGTTTTATTGGTGTTTTTGGGTGTTTTTGTGCGCTGGATTTTTTTATGCCAACCCTGATCTCTAAACCTAGCACTTAAGTAACATTTCATCCAACCCTTATATTAGGTTAGAACTTAGAGCATACTTACGAGCGATAGCTTTAACATGTATTTAAACTTAGATAAGCTGTAAAGACAAAGCTAGTATTTTTCACCTTAAACTTGGAAATATATTCAGTCTCCTGAAAAATTATTTGGAAACTTACTCTGATTCGTCAGTGTGTAAAGAAAAACTTGAAAACAAAGATTCCTTGACTCTTTTTACAAGAATACCTTCTTGCAGGACTAGAAACTTATAAACTCTTCGTTAAAAATTCAAAACAGTTTTGAGAATTTTTTATTTGGTCTCTCATTTGTCAATCATTTTATTTCTGACCAATAAGAGATACTTTTTTCATCGTCTTCAGATATAGTTAGTTCCCAGGTCACATGTTTTTTTTCAGGAGAAAATGTTTGGAGGGTTGTGTAAAAGTACTTGAGGAGGAAGAATCTGAAAATATCCAGAATATACTCGCTGTGCTCACGTTTGTCCAAGGAATTTCTCAATTTAATGATCTTGAATGCTTAGAGAACATCCTCCAGTTTATCAGAACGACGTTAGGACGGTTCATGGGCGTGCCTGACAACCTTAAATCCTGTTGCTGTCAAACCCTGTCCTCCCTTGTCCTACATGATGTTATCGGCAGTCAGGCAGCGCTGGAGTTTTTGTCCTCCCTTGGTTACAATTGTGTGAGTGATACTGGATCATGGCAGCTTAAAGATTCCGCTATCCAGGTATTTTTAAGTCCGCACTTACTCTTAAGGTTTCTTATCAATAAACAAATATCTTAGGATATGATTTCTATTTGGAACAACAGTTTTTTTTTTAAATATTTGGTTTAGATATTTTTTGCATTTAACCCTAAATTTAATATTTTACCTCAAAACCCCCCCCAACAATGGAACTGAGTTTTTGCCACAAATAAAAATTTTATAATCCCGTTATCTTAGCATAAACCTCAGATATTGCAAATTTAAACTATTTGATCTAACATGATTCATAGTATTTAAATATCGACGGTGAACGGCATTAGTTTGCGATGATATAAGGATTTAAAAATCTGAGATTGTTCCAAAACTCTGCTTCTTTAATGATTAATAAATGTTCTCCTATTTATTCTACCTATTTTAACAAAGGGATAACGATTTAACATGTTTTAGTGTCTGTGTATTATTCTGAAATCCTGCCTGCCTGTCCTATCCTTGGAACAACTCTTCTGTATTCAGAACATTATTAACTCCACCCAGACAAACTACAACAGCTATGTAAGATCTGGATCCTACCAACTCTGGTCTTCCCTACTCAACCTTCAAGCAGGGGTGTATATATTCTTTAANAAGTCATTTCCCTCAGATTTAAATTGGGGAAAAAAATGTAGTGGAAAATAAATTATGTTTTTGCCGGGTAAATAGCACCAAAAAAGGCCAAAAAAATTTCCTTATAATAAAGATTTTTCATTTTTTCTCAAGAGCATCAACATTTATCACAGCCCATGCGGTTGGCAGTATTTGAAAATACATACCTGCCTTCCAGAGTTGACCGAAGATGACCAGCAGTTTATCTATTCACGTGCAGAGAAAACTTTATTAACCGACGAGGAAGCCATTGTTCGAAGAGAGTGTGTGGACTTTGTTAGTTCTGTCGTCTTCCTTCTAAATTCAAGGGAGTTGGAACAGAAGCTGTCTAATCTTCTCATTCATGTTCTTAGGTTAACATTGAAATTTATACTTGTCAATGCACTTGTTCTATTTTTACATGGATATGATAGAATGGATATGTCATAGTCAAGGTTTAATGTAATTTTGTGGCTGGGGTGTCATGCAGTACGTTAGACATTGGACCCTGGACTTCTAAATTTATCTTTGGTTTTGTAAAGTTAATAGTTGTCAAAGTAATGTAGAAAAACTTGGTAAAATTTAGCCTCTTTGTTTGTATCATAGAAGTTGTCAGAGATACTTAATATTTAAACAACCTTGGTTATATTTAATGATTTAATTTTAGACAAATTTTTCAATTTCTCAGTCAATTCTTATGGTACAAAAACGGCAGACCACAGTTTTGAAGTCTCAAAATAATGCACATAAGATGCTACCCAATTCTTAGGATTTACATTAGCTACGGTATATCATTTCTGCTTACCCCAGGGTCCACAATTTAACAAAACTCCTCTTTTTTAAACGAAAAAATTATTTTTTATAGAATGAACGATAGCCAGAATGAAGCCTTAAGTACACCATGCAGAGGTTTCAAAATTTCCCAAAAAATCTAGGGTCCACTCAAATAAAACAGCTGTAAAGCACACCTACAAAATTACATGTACCACCCCAAATAGTAAAGATCGGTAGATAGAAGCATATCTATAAGTAGGCCGTGGTTTATTTATTCATCTGTTAGTCTGTTGTTAAAACGTAATTTTAAAAAAAAATATTTATTTGCTCGAAAACCCTTAAAAGCATAAAAACATTTTGAAAATTTGTTTTTTTAATGAACGATTTTATAAGAAAACTAGTTTGGGATCCCAGCTTTGATTGGAGCTTTCCCTATAAATGTCAACCCAGTCAACTGGGAATATAAATTTCCTTATTTCAATGATTATTCTTAAGCAAGGATTTTGATTGGGAAGTAAAGCTAAAAACTGCCTCTGTTTGGACGAAGATCTTTACTAAGCACAAGCAAGATTTAGATAGAAACGAAAGTCTTCAAAATTGCGGATTTTTCAACGGACTTATTCTCGGGTTGACCGACTACGAGGGTTCAGTTCGAGGAAGGTTCGAAGAGCTTCTCGAGGAACTTGAAGATGATTTAAACCTTAGAGAAGAACATTGTTTGAACAAGATCCAAAAGGTAAAAGTTTTGAATAAGCTAATTTATTAACTTTTATTATGACAACCCCTGCTTGCTAGATAAATAACTAAAAAAATGTTGTGCAAAATTTTCCATTTAGTTTAAGTGTTCTGATTTACGATAAACAATCATATTTTTATTTCTCACATTTATCCATTGAAAATTTGGCCGGGGGGGNTAAACATCTTAATTTTTAGAAAAAAATAAAGAGATAGTTTTTTAAAACTTAAAATAAATTCCTAAAAAATTGTCTGTGCAAAATATTCTGTTTAGATTTAAATGTTTTGTTTAATGTTAAACAGGCATATATTTATTTGGCCGGGGAGAGCAGGGGGGGGGGGATAATAATTTTTAGAATATAAAACCACGGTACTACACCAACTTCAAAAATGTTGCTCCCCTAAAGATATGATGATATTTAGTTGGATATCGCGGCATTAAACTCCAGGAAATCTGTCCCGAACAAAAGTGTTCCGCATTTTGAAGAAGACGATGTTGATGATATTATTGAGAGGATAGTTGAAGCAGAGGACTCGGATCTTGTGGCTGAATTACACACTAGCGCCGTCTGCACAGACACAAAAATTGTGAATTATTCGAAAAAAAGTTTTCCGGATTTTCTGCTAATTTACCGAGACCGGAGGTTGGGGATAGAGGATGAAGAAGAAGATTTTCTTGATTCTATTCTAGAAGATATTATCAACTCTACAGACAATAAAGGACTAGTAGAGATTGTCGACTGCTATTGACCAGTGATTTTTTACTTAAAAAAGGTGCTCACCGAAAAGATTTAATTTCAGATGTCATAATGAGTGCCAATGATCAAGAAGGGGTTAGGGGGGATGGCAGGACATCATACGAAGAGGCAGGAAGAGGTAGCAGGAAATCCTATGGAGAATCAGGAAGGGGAGGCAGGAAATCCTATGAAGAGGCAGGAAGAGGTGGCAGGAAGGAATATGATGCTGAAGGACGAGGAAGCAGGAATGGTGGCTGGAGACAAAAAAGAAAGAAAGCTGATCTCACGAAGGAAGTGAACAAGGTAATATTCTCTCTTAATTTGTTCTTTTCTTCTGATGCTTTTTCAGCATTTCTTTTAGTACACCAGGAATGAATAAAATTATTTCACCCCCCCCCCCTTTTTGTTTTGTAGGGGGAAATAAATATATTAAAAAAATGTGGAAGGGGGGGGGGGGTAGAAAAAGAAATTGGAAATATATGAATTATTCACCCCTGGTACATAAGATAATTGTTGTTTCCTCAGGATGACATGAAAGTTCGTGAAAGTGTGTTGGCAGTTACGACCGTCATTACAGAAGTGAAGGTACATTTAAAGAATGTATTCCCAGTGGTGTTTTCCTTTCAGGTTTTGGTCCTTAATTTAAAGTACTGTCAATGGGGAAGTAAATTGCTATTGTTAAATTTTGAATGTTGAATTTGAAAATTTTTTTAAAGCTTCACAGTTATTTGAAGGATCTAAACAAATTATTTTTATAATGTTTTATTTTTTACTATTTTTGGAAAAAGGGGGCAAGATTTTATTGACTAAAACATTGAATCTGGTTCTATGAATTAAAATTAGAGTTTCTGTAGACTTAATCTCAATTTAAAGAATATTATTTCCGATTCTCAACAGTGCCATTTTAACATCTATCTGTGTAACAATGAGAGGAAGATGTTGTCGTTTTCTTTCTAGTAAAGTTTTAAATTTTGTCAAATTCCTCCATTGTTTCTGCAGCAATTAACCGCAAGTAACTTTGGGAGGGAAATTACAATTAGAAATAATAGGAATAAGTATGTTTACTCATCCTTGATCAGAGAAAGCTTTAAAAGGTACCCTTGTGAACAGGGGCGTAAATAAAGATTCTGTAGGGGGGGGGGGGTAAATTTTTTTAATTCCCCCCCTTAGAATAATTTTTTACCCCTAGAAAAATATCATGATGTATATCAAATTATTGGTTTTAGTTGGGTCGATTTGCATTTTCCACTCATTTCTGACATTTACAAACTCCATCCAAAAAAGTCTTCATTTCCTACCTTTCAGCTTTCAACTTGTTTTATACCCTTCATTATAGTCATTCATTTGACATTAACTACAAAGATCTGTAAAAAAACTGAATTTATTTTAAGTAACATAAAAAATAGTTTTACTCCAAGAAGAAAAAGATGTAACTTTTTTAAATCTTTAGAAAAGCTACTCTACAAAACTTTGAAAAAAATATTGTCTTTGTTTATATTCTAATATCTAATTTCTAAAATTTTCTTGTCGTCAATGTACTAGGTATGGTATATATGTTAATTTCACTATATTTAAAGAGAAATGTCTTACTTTTTAAAATTTANTGGTTGGGTGGGTGGTTGGTAGGCCTAAGGGTGTTTGGTATGGTGGATAAATGGTTGGGTGGGTGGTTGGTAGGCCAAAGGGTGTTTGGTATGGTGGTTAAATGGTTGGGTGGGTGGTTGGTAGGCCTAAGGGTGTTTGGTATGGTGGATAAATGGTTGGGTGGGTGGTTGGTAGGCCAAAGGGTGTTTGGTATGGTGGTTAAATGGTCGGGTGGTTGGTTGGTAGACCTAAGGGTGTTTGGTATGGTGGTTGGATGGTTGGGTTGTTGGTTGTTAGTTGGCTGGTTTGTTAATTAATTGGTTATTTGTGGGGTGGGGGGGGATTCGTTGGTTTGGTGTTAATGGATTTTTGATCTGCCTGGCTCAACATTTTAATTTGACATTAAAAGGCAAATCTTCTCCCCCTTCATAGATGTATTCTACCTTCAGATTTATTTATTCTCCCCTAGAAACCATTATCTTCTCCAGGTAGGTTTTTGGGAAAAAGATTTTCAAATTTTAGTAAATAATTATTCCTAGATTCAAATGATGAGATTAATTTACAAATTTGGTAAGGTTATTCATGATTGTACGAATATTTGTTAAGGTTATCCATGATTGTACGAATGTTGGTTAAGATTATTCATGATTGTACGAATGTTGGTAAGATTATCCATGATTGTACGAATGTTTGTTAAGGTTATCCATGATTGTACGAATGTTTGTTAAGGTTATCCATGATTGTACGAATGTTTGTTAAGGTTATCCATGATTGTACGAATGACTCTGGAGCTCTGAAATATCAGCATGGCATCATTCTAAGGAATATTTTTGATACACAGGTACTTTTGAAAAATCAGCATGGGGGGTCATCAAACATAATTTATCCCTTTCACTGAAAGGAAAATTTAGATCCGTCAAAAAAAATGGACCTGACGGCGAAAATTTTGTGATATTTAGATCCAAATCAAGATTTAATTGGATGAAAACGCGGATCCAATGGTTTTGGATCATTACTCATGATCAATCTATGTATATATTTGGCTTGTCTGTTTGTCTTATCCGATAAACAAACCGAATTAACAAGCCCCAATACTGTGCTGGACGTCATAAGACCGCCTCAATTTTGAATTTTAAATCACTTGGAAATCAGCGAAATAAAAACAGAAAAATCCGCAAAATTTTACTCAATTAGTTTCTTTACAATGTAAGAATTACGAATGTCGATGGGTCCTGAAGCCTAGTATCTATTCTTTAGATATAAAGTTTAAGTCTCAGAGCTGAAAACTTTAGAATGATGGATATCAAGATTAATGCAAGAAAGAAGTATAAAATTCAACCAATCAGCTTATCATGTTAAGATGTACTCTTTAACTTGTGAAAAACCGTTTTTTTTCTGGTGTTAAAATGGTTTCATATAAATTGAACTAAACAACGATTAAATAAGTGTAAGTTTTGGATTAATGTTTGTTAAGACTAACGTTTAAAATGATTATAGTCCTAACATGTGATAAAATATATTTTTTAATAAGTTCATATTAACATGATTAAATTTATATTTGCTTAAATGCTCTAAAAGCCGGCTAGTAAATAGCTAACTTTTAATTAATCAGATATAAGTTCAATCGATATATCATTGTATCTATAATTGCTATCAAACGTAACATTTATATAGTAGGGATATCCAAAAAAGAGGATTAAGAATAAAATCAAAAGTGTGTACTCAGATTAAGAGATCAGGATTAAGGATATCTCATTCTTAAATCTAAAGTTTTCAGCTCTGTTTGTTTTTTATGCCCGAACATAACTCACAATCCCCACGCGGGACCGAATTGCCTGAAATTTTAATTGGGGGAACTTGGGACAACCACTGGAATGTTGTAAGTTTGGTTTTGAGAGTTTAAGTTGATTGGATCGACTTAAATGGCAACAATTTATTTTCCCGGTAAAATCGACCAAATCGGGTAAACGGTGGGAGTAAGTATGAGTGACCTGGGCAATGCTAGGTTCCCAAGCTAGTTCTAAATAATCATATTTTTGTAGAGTGTTCATCGAGTTCTGCAGATGCAGACACGAAATATCCCCGTCTACCTCACACAGCTCATCTCATTCAACAATCTCTGCAAAGAGTACAAAGCTCCGATTAACAATGCCAAAGATGAGGTAAGCCGTAGATTAGAGCCTGTATTTGGTGCGTGTAGTGGACCGATTATGAATCAGGACCTCCATTTTGACTAGTGATCAAAATGGAGATCACTAACTTGGGATCTATGTTTTTCATTCCGATCCTTGAAGAAGACCAAAATTGTAGGTTGTGCCCTTTAACTTGATATATAGGTCCAAACTCAGCAATTATAATGTTTTAATATAAAGTTTACACTTGCCTGAAATATTCTTTTTTTCAACAAAGAAGCATTTCAGACTAAGGGAACTATGCAGAAATGGGTGCATGGATTTTTGTTTTGTTTGGAACACCCAACTATGCATATATATAATCTATTTATGATACAGAGATCCAGAGATACAGGAAAACAGATGAATAATTTTAGTCAAAAAACATTTATCATGTGGTGCCAAAATAAACGGTTTTTTTATAAAATGATTATGTACTTGTCTTGATGTAAAGGTTGTTTCTTTATAAAATAAGCATTACGAAAGCAGGATTAAAAATATTTTTATGATTTTTTAGATGAAGAAGATATATATCCGTGATAACAAGTTCTGGGCCCGACGTCCACTATCCGATGAGATGATTTACTATGCAGCATCTGATGTTCTTCCTTTAGTTCCGGCACTTCATCAATCATTGAATAGGTAATTAGATCTAGTTCCGGCACTTCATCAATCATTAAATAGGTAATTAGATTTAGTTCCAGCACTTCATGAATCATTAAATAGGTAATTAGATTTAGTTCCGGCACTTCATGAATCATTAAATAGGTAATTAGATTTAGTTCCGACAATTCATCAATCATTCAATAGGTAATTAGATTTAGTTCCGACACTTCATCAATCATTCAATAGGTAATAAGACTTGGTCAAGAGGTCGACACTGGACCAGGAACATACTTGTATACTTAGAGAAGAGTAGTTGGTGTAGCCCCCGCTAGGGGTATTTTGCAACATCTTTTCCACCCAGTCTTCTTCTGTGAATCTCATCATTCTCTCAGGATTAGTTTATCTCAGAAGAAGATAGATATTCATCTAGATTTCTTTTAAATATCTTGATATTTTGGGACTCTCTAACTGGTTCCAATTATCAATGACTCTTTGGGTAAAGAAATTACTTCTGATAGTTCCTGGTTCTGTCATTTATATGTCTCTTGGTTCTCACAGATACTTGATTATCTCTTTAAAACCAGAGTTTATCTCCTTCAACCTCTAAGGTTTTGTAGGTTTGTATTAGATCATATCTAAGACAAATGAAACATAACCATTGTCTATCTAAGACGCATATAAATCTCCAGTGTTCATCTTTGATCTTAGACAGGAAGAAACATCTCCATCTTTGAACTAAGACAAATAGAAACATCTCCATCTTTGATCTTAGACAGGTAGAAACATTTCCATCTTTGATCTAAGACAGGTAGAAACATCTCAATCTTTGATCTAAGACAGGTAGAAACATTTCCATCTTTGATCTAAGACAAGTAGAAACAAAATATATTCACATTTTCTTTAACTTAACCCTAATCTTAATATTGTTTAGTGAACTAAGAGAAGAGTACAGCAGCTTATTTCTTGAACTAGTTGAAGAGCAAATATATTCACATTTTCTCCAGCTCAACCCTAACCTAGCGGACAGGAAGAAGAAGAGAGAACAACCTAGAGTAGAGATAAGGGTTCTTCTCTCTTCTAAGGTAGCAGTGATAAACACTTCTTAGGGAAGTGGGAGGGGATTGAGAGTAGCTTAAAGTGATCTGGATAAAATCTCATATGAAGATTGTAATGTATCGTATAAATATTCCTTACTTACTTTAAAACATTTTTATCAGGGGTGTTCATACATTAACCTTATTCAATGTTTTAGATCATATTCGTTAATTGTGTAATTAATCCTATTAAAAATAACATTCTAACAAATTACGAATTCAGAGCTGGTTACTTTTTAATGGTTGGGATTGGCTAAAATTATTCTCTTCTTGTCAAGAAATAACCCGATATCTTACTGGACAAATCTTCTAAGTTTAATCAATGAGCTATCAGTCAAACTTAACGTTCGTTTTCAATCTACATGTTTAAAGGAAAAAGTGGGTTTTATCTCAATATCCATTAAAAGGGACTATAAGTGTTATTTCAAGCTACCCTCTATGCAAAGATGGCAATGCCGGATTTACATTTATTTTCATTTGTGGTTTCTCTGCGAAAGTGACTTGCACATTTTTTGTTGGTAAGAAGCAATGGAGAAACTCAAAGATATAAAAAACCCTTCTCCATTTTTGATCATATTAAAGTTTTAATTCGGGCATTGCCATATCCATACACTATACAGCCATCAAAAAGTTTAAATTTAAGATTATACCTAATATTTTATGATTATATATGTAGATGGTTGGGTACAGTGGAAAATGTTGTATCAGAACTAAAGATTTACAAGAGAGATTCACGTGCTTGGTAAGCTTTATAATTCATAAACTAGAAATAGTTATCGTTCTGAGTAGAAATAGTATAATACTGTACAGCAGTATTTGTATCGTACACTGTGTTTACTGCACAACTATTTAGGTTCTCTAGTTTACTATCTAGGTATCCCTAGTATAAAACTTTCTAGGTATTCCTAGTGTACGTACACTTATTTAGGTGTCTCTAGTGTACAGTTGTACAACTAGCCTTGCATTCCTAGTGTATAACTGTAAACTTATTTAGGTATCCCTAGTGTACCTCTGTACAACTAACTAGGTATTCCTAGTGTACATTGTACAACTATCTAGATATCCCTAGTGTGCAACTGTACATTGATCTAAATATATCTAGTGTACAACTGTACAACTATCTATATATCCCTAGTGTACAACTGTACACATATCTAGATATCCTTATCGTACAACTGTACAACTATCTAGGTATTCATAATGTACAACTGTACACTTATCTAAGTATCCCTAGTGTAAACTGTACAACTATCTAGGTATCACTACCGACTTGTGGAGGTGGGGATCGTGTACTAGGATTGAAGGGTGAGGATCAAGAACCAATGCTTGAATGTCTAGAGGCAGCTCTACTTAATATTGAAGAGGAAAAATCTCAACCCAGGTTAGATAGTTATTTTAAAGGGACTGTAAGCTTAATTTTAAATGACTCTCAGTGCAAAGATGGCAATGCCCGATTTATAATGGTACCTTAGAAAGCTTTGTCTTATCAAGTATGAATAAGATATACATTATCCATGGTTTTGTTACTTCAAACTTTTATTTACCTTTCGGTTTCTCTGCGTGAGGCGTGAGTGACATGCACATTTCGTGTTTAAAATAGTCAATGGAGAAATTAGAACTTAACCCTTTTCGAGTAAGTCGGTAACATTTTTTATCAGATTAAGGTTTTTAAGGGATCATGATCTAAGGGGCAGAATATCAACTGCAATTTTTTCTTTTAAAAACGATGATCGTAAGTGGCAACTAATGAAAGCTTATTTTATAGACCATGTTTCTGTTTTTTAAATTTGTAATTAAAATAAGCCAAAAAATTTGAAATTTGTCTGCGTTAAAAAAATATTGTTAAAACATTAAGAAATATTCCGTGTCATTGCATTTTTCGAAATGTATAGTCACTTCTCACTATATTCTCTATAACAAACAAGAAATATCCATGCTGGGAAAGTTATTTTTTTTTTAAACCAAACGACGAAATAATTAAGTTTTCGAAAACAATTACTGGGGGTCATTCTCACAAATTGCTTTCTAGAAAACCTGCTGGCTAAGATTCTTTTTTTATGGATGCCGTAGCGAGTTCAGCAGAGTTGTTCATAAAACTCTTCAGACAAAGGGTCTCTAGATCATCTTTAATTTTTGTTATTTTACTTTAGAGATATCCGGTTACTGATACCCAACTATATTATTGAGAGTGAGTTCGGAGCTTCTAAAGAGAAAGTTCAGGATTTGCTTCAGGGAACAGATGTTAAAATTGAGGTCAGACATTATCATTTTTGGTTTATTAATGACGTCATTGCGTCCTTTTTTCAAGTACTTAAATTATAGTTTTCTTTCCCTTTTTGTTCTCATTTATTTCAGCTTATTGAGACATGGTTTTTTAGTAATCTCGCTCTTAATCTTACTCTGTTCTTTTAGAAGATTTGTTTCCATTGCGCTAATAAACTAATGTAAAGGGGTGTTCAGTTTTTGAAAAATCATAGTCCCTCCCTCTCTTTAAAAATTTTTATTTTTGTACCAGAAGTTATTTTATTGTGTTGTTATTCGCTGAATTGGGGAAAATAACTGATTTTTAGGTGAAAATAAGTAAATATTGGGAGGAAAGGGGCGGAAACGTCTTGTATGTTTGTCTGTACCAAAAGAGTGTGTGTAAGTAATACCGAACCGAAAGTGTGTACTGTAGGTTAATACAGTACATAAGAATCTCTGTATTTGTACAGTCTAAGTTAGTACATTTGTTTATTGTTAATTGTTTACTTAGAAATAAGTTTAATATACATGTAATATATTATTTACTATATTGAAGTCAACATTCTAAGCCAAATTTTCATGCAAAGAATATAATTTGATTAAAATTTACAATAAACTACTCGTTATTCAAGCCTAATTATAATTGACGACAGTGTTCTGCAATTTTCTTAACTGTAGTCATGTTGTGTGTCTGTACCAAAAGAGTGTGCGTGTGTAATAATGAACTCGTCTGCAAAGCAGTGCGACTGGCTTTCTCATGCCAGACCAGCGCCATTTCCCTTCCTGTTATTCCTATTCCTTCATCTGAAAGGATTTAAAAACTTCTCTTTTGCTGTCCAATTTTTTCCCTCTATACATCAAAAACTCAAACCTGCTGCATGATATAGTTTTATAATTTCATAGTTTCAAGTATGTGATAAAAATATATATTTTCAAAGTACAAATAGTATTTGTAACTTTAAGAAAAAATTCTCTTTAAAAAAAAATTTGTTCATACAAAAATTCCATCGCCAAATTTATAATTTCTTATTCTTGATTTTCCTTAGATTTCTGCCGAGTGTGCTCCACTGTCTACTGAGAGAGTAGTTCAAGTGGTTGGTCTACTTGAAGATGTAATGGCCGCGGCTAAACTTATTTATGACAAGGTTCAAACCTGCAGCTTAAAGGTTGGTTGAAAAGTAAAAAAAAAAAAAAAAAAAAAAATTATGAAACATTTAATATTATTTTTCAGCTTAGATCGTCGTTCTATAATAATTGTCTTTTGAGAATAACCTTGATAAACGTCATGAGCTGTTATTTTAGAATTTATTTGTTAATAGCTTAGCATCAATTTTTAACCGATCTTCGGTATTTGTAAATGTTACATAATTTTTAAACTTTCTGATCTAAAGGTTCAAACTTTTTATCATGTTTTCAGCTAATTTTATTCTTGTTTAAAGTTTTAGAATTCCGTTGATGTTAATTGGGAATAAACAGTTTATTTTTATTGTTTGCACCATTTTTTAAGTATATCAAAAAAAAATTGGTCTAAATCGAGGCTCTGGCATCAATCAACTGTTATTTTAGTGACACCGTGTATTTTTAGAGTAAACAGTCTAAGTACTCTGCCAAGAACTACGATGCATCAAGGTGTGCTGAATATCTAGGCTGGGTTCAAGACAAGGAGGATGAAGGGAGGGGGGAAAGGAGGGGAGGGGATGGAAGAGGAAGACGAGGAGGGGGTCGAGGACAAAGAAGAGGAGGGTCTGGACGAGGAGAAAGAGGTTCATTCCGAGGAAATAGAGATTCCTATAGAGGAGGAGCAGGAGGTGGAGGAGGTGGTTCAGGTAGAGGGTACAGAGGGCCTGATACAGGAAGTAAACATGAGAACGGAAATGGTGGATCATATGATCAGGAAAAGAGCAATGATGCCACAGAAATCAATGAGGTGTTTGAAACCCAGACTTCTGTAAAACAGCATGAACAGGTGGAAAAACATAGCAATGATGACACAGAAATCAATGAAGTGATTGAAACTCAGAATTCTGGAAAACAGGTGGGAAAACAGAGCAATGATGACACGAAAATCAATGAGGTGATTGAAACGCAGAATTCTGTAAAACAGCATGAACAGGTGGAAAAACAGAGCTTTCATTCTGACGAAAAGCCTTTAAAACACAGTGATAAAAAACAGGATTGTCAGAAAATTTCAAATCTAGAAGTTCTTGACAATTTTCCAGTGATCAAGAAGGAGACCATTGAAGATTTAGAAAAGATTGAACAATTTCCTGAAGAGAAGAGCATCAATGATTCTATGATGTCTTGGGTGGATGTTAATTCTGAAACGGAGAATCCTATGATTCAATGCGACCATGTGGAAATCAATCCGAGCAGAAAAAGTGTTGCTTGGAAGTGGACCAAGCGACGAAGTTGTGCTGTAGGCAGAGGAGTGAAGAGAAGATTCGATGAGGTTGATTGGAGAGGGGTGAGAGGAGGAGTGTGGAAGGGAACGAGGAGAACGGTTGGGTTTACTCTCAGTGCAGCAAGGCTTGCCTTGGTTGGTGGCTGGAAACTAACGAAAGGTTCTTTCAAGTTAATTAAGTTTCTCTTTTCTGAAAGCAATAAAGAAAATGCGAGAACTAGTCAGAGGAATGGCGGGAGTAGAAGCAGAAATAACAAGAGAAGAACCAATCTATCCAGAAACAAAAATGGAAGGGAATTAAACGGAATCAAAAAGAAGAAAAGCACAAATAGGAATGTAAAAAATCCTGGTATGATGGAAGGTGAAAAGGGAAATGGCAGAAAAGATACTGATAAGAGGCTAAACCAGAACATAGGAAATGGAGAAAGCAAAAGAAATGGTCGGAAAGAAGGATCAAGAGCTGGACCTGGACTTGGTGGGAAACCTCCTGGAAAGAAAGTCCCCGTAGGAGAAGGATCAAGAGATGGACCTGGACCTTGTGGGAAACCGCCTGGAAAGAAAGTCCCCGTAGGAGAAGGATCAAGAGCTGGACCTGGACTTGGTGGGAAACTTCCTGGAAAGAAAGACCCCGTAGGAGAAGGATCAAGAGCTGGACTTGTACCAGCTGGTAAACCTCCTGGTCAGAAAGTCCCTGTCGGAGAAGGACCTAGTGTGATGAACCAAGTTGAAAAAACCAGTTTAAAACCTAAATATGACTCCTCAATACTTCAATCCAATGGTTTTCAGTTTAATTTCTCAGAAAGTCCCCCTTTTTTTACTTCAGAGCTTCATTTTAACTCGGCTCAATGTTATATGAGAAGTATTTAAAAATGCCTCTATTAAAGCTGAATTTATGCAACTATTTTTTTAAACCAATTTTCTTGATTTGAGTAAAACTGACTTATCAAGCTTCTAAATATACATCATAGGTCGAAGTATTGGGTGTCTAGGAATTAAAGCTTGAGAAATTCTCAAGATTATCAATGATAAAAATGGTGCTAAAAACACATTACCCATCAAAATAATGTAACGTAATGTTTATGTAACTTCTTGAAATCCTCCTTTTTTAACTTCCTTCGCACAGATGTTTATTTAAAACGATTAACCTTTTTGAAAACAGCTGTATGACCAGTACTATTCAAAACTTACCCGTGTTTAATGTTCATGATCAATATAAAAGCTGTTTTATCCCCATTCATTGCCAATAAGACATAACTAAATTAATAGATTGATTGATAATAATAATGAAAATCCTTAGAGTCAGACACATAAAACTGTTCAATAGGAAGACGACATTTAAGCAATAATATTGGTATTTTATGTCGTAATATAGGATAAAACATTTAGCTTGGAAATTAAATGAACGGGTAAAACTGGTCTGTTGATACTGCACAATTTTTCTATTCCATGTTCATTGTTCATTGGTCTATTTAAAATCTACACTAAAGTCTAGCAGTCGTTGTCCTGTTCCACAGGTTTATGGGTCCCCCGCCGGGTTTTGCATATTCAATGCAAGAAAGAAATTATCCAAGTGATAATTATCTGTGATATAATCACCTTTGATTCGCCCCAACGTGATTTTTGTTTCTATTATGCGACCTATGATGATTAGTGATTATTTTCAGAGCTATGCATAAACGTGCTTTTGAGGATTATGACGGAGGATTCGGAGGGAAAAGGTCTAAAACCTCCGGAGGCAGACCAGAGATAAGAGTCCTCCTGCCCAGTAAGGTCAACGATATTTTTATTTAATAAGATTACGTGTACGTCCCCAAAACTCTGATTGATTTATTGATTAATTGATTAATCTTTTCTAACTTCTCAATTATTAAAAAATATCCTGGGGAAATGATTTTTGGGAATAATTAGAAAATTAAGTGACATATGGTTCAGATTTATAACATTATTATATTATGTATAGATCGCTGGTTCCGTGATCGGCAAGGGAGGGAAGAACATTCAGCAGCTTAGATCTGAATATGGCTGCACAGTAAGTTCTTGATTTATAAACCTTTTAAAAATTTGTTTTCTCTGTTTTCGGTCTGCACAGAAGAAGCTTGTTTTCAATCGTATGACTCCTGATTATCTTATAGATGTATTGTTGTTTATTTATTCATTCATATATTTTGTGTATCTAATTTTTCTGAAAAAATCGCTAGTACTATACTATCTAAATATAGTGAGCAAGATCTCATGGCGCATGTTATCAACTAAATGCAAATATAGTGCTTACAAACTGATGTATATATTTTATAGCCCCAAAAACTCGTTTGGGCCAAAAAGTCGGATCGCCGTACTATTCTATTTGCGGTTTTATAATAATAATATGTGCATCACCCAGTAGAAATTTTATCTTTGCTTGAATTTATTTGACCTTCATTGTAAATAAAATAAAAAATTGTAAAAATACATTTATTGTGTACGAAATATGATAAATATGATTATTTACAATAATTTGTGCCAACTATTGTATTTGCGTAGGTGCGTATCCCTGATTGTCCTGGGGGTCCTGAGCGTATTCTAGAGATAAGTGGGGAAAGCTATGACCCTCTTCTACCCTGCCTACAGGCTGCAGTACCGTACATGTACGAGGGGTTAGATGATACGCCGGACAAGTAAGTTTTGCAAAGATTTGTCCCCCACCCCCACTTCCCGCACCTTGCCCATTTGTTCGTCTTTGATTTCCTTCACATACGCTGATGTTTTTGGTGTTTTTGTTGTTGTTGACATCAAGGAGCACTTGGGAAATCCCTGGCTTCTTGAATTAAATTGAATTGAATTGAATCGAATTGTGAACTAAGTGATCCTGTATCATTATTAGTTATTATTATCTCAATTTTGCCACTTAATCTTTGGAAATCTTTTAGCACAAGTTGAATGTTAGTTCAAATGAACATAAGTCCAAACGAACGTTAGTTCAATCAATCATTAGTCCAATTGATTTAAAAGAGACAATGGGGAATCGGGCATTTTCTTCTTTAAATGGAGATGGAGGACAGCTTGAAATGTTTTCGACAGCACTTCCATTTTAATATTTATATAGAAAAAAATAGATGTTAATATACTTATTTTTTAGAGAACTAAGATTCCTGATTCATCAATCTATTGCTGGAGGAGTTATTGGTAAAGGTGGAGAGAAGATTAAAGAGATCAGACAAACTACTGGAGCTGGAGTGAAGGTACAGTTTTCATTCACTATCTAGGGACCATAGACCTAGTTTCAAGGGACCATCCATTTATAGAAAGGTCTGAGCGATTTTATCGGTATCCTTTGTGCTTGTGTTTAGTCATTGATTAAGACACTGTAGAGTGTAGAGGATCCTTGCGGATTTTTTTTCAGATAGAAAACTACGATATTTTCCATTTTGTTACTCAAGAATTTGAAAGGGTACCGTTGTGAATTGTACATTCTTTTCTTCAATATAAATAGATAATCAATTACAAGGACTCGCTTCAGAATTGATTTGGTTTAATCAGTTTGGATTTGAAGAGTAGAAATAGAAGAAACAGGATGATTTGATTCCAGACTTAGATTTGATTTGTTTCCAGAAGTTAAAACTAGAATACATTTTTCGCCTAAATCCCCAATATGAATTTTTAACGATAGTTCTAACACTTAAAAAAGCAAAGACTAATGAGATGATTTATTAAGGTTTCCTCTAATTGTGCTCCTCAGTCTACAGACAGAGTTGTTCAGGTAATAGAGGGCAGAAGGTTGCAGTGGGGGGGGGGGAGTTGTATAGGGGGCATAAGAGTGCAGGTGGGGGGGTGAAGTTGAATCTCAGTTAGTAAGTTTTTATCTACAATTGGTTTACACTTTTGTCGAATTGGAAAACTAATAATTTTAATACAGGCTTTCATCCTAAATATCTCAATTATAACAGGACTTGTTTTATACAAGATTATACCCTGTTCATATTTTATACCTCTAGTTGACCAGAAGAGTAAACCTCTAGTTGAAATACCGTTTAGCTAGCCATAACGACATACTAAATTCATAGCTTAAATTTAAAAAAAGAATTAAAGACAAATTTTAGGAAATAACGTGAAATCCACGAAAAGATAATTAATGATTAAAAGAAATGAGAGTGCAATTACGACGGAGTTAATCCGAATAGGGGAGGGGTACCGACTGAGTGCGTTATGCACAGAATTGAATTAAAAGTTTCGGCCTCAGATCCCTTAATTAATCTAGTTGACTGGGTCCCTGGATAAGATAATGGCTGCAGCTGAAGAAGTTTACGAGAAGGTTAAAACTACCGATATCAAGGTTAGCTAACTCTTCTTATACATGTATTTCAATCTTTATCTTGTCTATTTCCACACAAAACTTAATTATCTTGATTGAAATATTTTTTAAGACAAACACTCACAATTGAGGGCTTTCGTGATTTTGACACTAGTTTTCAAGAATTCGACTCTTCAAACCTCAACATCTATTTGTTTTCAAGAAAAGCTTAATTTATCAGTATAAACATAAAATAATGGACAGCTTCGTTGAAAACATAACATATTTTTTTTTGGGGGGGGGGGATTATTTGATTTGTTTATAATCTCAGACCTCCTGTCCATGTAAGATTGTTAACGGGTATACATTTTAGGGCGAGGAGATGAAATATGATCCTCTGAACTTTGATGCTGCCGGAGCCTCCGACTATCTGGGTTGGGGAGGATCTGATGGACTCGGAGGATTCGGAGGAGGACGAGGTGGTGGAGGGCGAGGTGGCGGAGGACGCGGCAGGGCCCCAGGTACTAATTTTCTTTGTTAATAGAGATGAATAAGAAAATTTATGAAGACGGTTTTTTTCGTTTTAAAAAACTTTAAGCAAAATTACACTGTAAAATGTTCCATATTTTGTTTTCTTATTTGAATTGAATTTCCAAACCGAATATTTCATTATAACCTTATCTTCAATAAAGGGCTTATGAACGATCGGTCACCTTGATGATAGCGCTGGGTTTAAAAAAAACTCGGTTTTTAGATAAAAAAAACCCCCAGCCTATTGGTTTTTTTTTATTTTGTTGGGCTTTTTTTGGATGTTTCCATTTGAAAGTATTTAAAACTTGCTAATATTCATACTTCTCATAATAATAAGACTATTTAAGTAATAGGTGAACTTTATAGTTACGAAAAATTAAAATGTTGTGATAATAGGCTAAAATCAATAATCATAAATAATTGCTCTTCATTTCTTTTTCGGATCCTATGCATTGCATTGGGGGAATACTGCAATTTTTTTACATTACTGTTCTTTAAATTTCAGACTACTTCTATATTTTACTTGGATACATATATCTGATTGGGGGGTGTTTGTATAAAATGCCTTCTTTTTGAGCGAAAATTTTATGTACAAATTAAAAGAAAATGGTATTGAAGGCTTTGAGAGCTAGTTTTTGCATTTTTTTGAGACTTTTCAGATTATTAAATGCCTTTTTTTTCGAAATTAGAAAATGTAAATACTTTTAAACTGGAAGTTTTGGCGGTAGTGAGATTTGAAATTCCAAAATGAGAATATAAAATTTCAACTTTTATTTTCAAACTGTGGTATTGGCGGTAGTGAGATTTGAAAATCAAAAATCCAAATAAAATAAAAAGTTTAAATTTTATATTCTCAGTTTGGATTTTGAAATCTCACTACCGCCAATAAAAGTTGAAATTTTATATTCTCAGTTTGGATTTTGAAATCTCACTACCGCCAATACCACAGTTTGAAAATAAAAGTTGAAATTTTTTATTTGGATTTTTGATTTTCAAATCTCACTACCCTCAATACCACAGTTTAAAAATATAAGTTGAAATTTTTTATTCAAATCTCACTACCGCCATTACCACAGTTTGAAAATAAAAGTTTAAATTTTATATTCTCATTTGGGATTTTCAAATCTCACTACCGCCAATACCACATACAGAGTGACCAGGTTAACTACTTGGATTAATTCAAATTTTTTTTTGAATAACTCAATATTGGTTTTTTTGGTCTTTTTTTATGCCAACCCTGGATAGCAGTTACCTTAATTTTTATGCTTATAAATAGTTTCCCCACTAACGTAGATTGTTTTCCAGGAGGCAGAGGAGGTATGGGAATGGGAGTTGGAATGGGAATGGGTTACGGAGGTGGTATGGGAGGAGGTATGGGTGGAGGTATGGGTGGAGGCATGCCACGTGGAAGGGGTATGGGAGGAGGCAGAGGTATGCCTGGAGGTCGAGGGGGAGGTTTTGGAGGCCCAGGATTTGGAGGAGGTTATGGTGGGGACTTTGGATATGGAGGAGGCGAAGCTGGAGGATATGGAGGCGGATATGGAGGATACGGGGAACCGAGTTCGGGGTATGGAGCACCACAGGAAGACTATGGAGCGGCGGGTGGTTTTGGAGCTGGAGGTTACGGTGCCGGTGGTGGATTTGGAGGTAGAGGTGGTGGTTTCGGAGGTGGTTTTGGAGGTGGAGCTGAAGGGTTCGGAGGACCTAAACGAGGATTCAAGAGCGAAGTAGAAACTGGAGGAAATACTCTTCAGTTCTCCGAGTCCAGTAACTCCACCCAAGTGACTATACCGAATGATTTGGCTGGAGCTATCATAGGACCTGGAGGACAGAGGATCAGGAAGATCAGAAATGACTCCCTTGCTCAAATTTCTATTGCTGAACCTGAGCAGGGTTCTAAGGAGCGTGTGATCACTATCACCGGGGATCCGGAGGCAATTCAGACTGCTCAGTATCTTCTACAGCAGTGTGTAAGGGAGTATGGACCAGGAAGATTCTAGATGAATCCTTACTCTGCATCATGGATCCCAATATAGATCTCTTCTCACCATGAAGGATCTTATCTGTACATTAAACTGAACTTGAGCTCTGGTTTCTGTTTTAGATTTGTTTGGTATGTTTGACTGTTATTGTTTGATAATCATTTGGTTTTTTAATTATTCCCATTAATTTAATAAATAACATTCTCATATAATCCCTTACTTTACGCTAAAAATATTTTAAAGGATTTTAAAATAGTGCCTTTTCTGTTTAATATTATGTAAAAATGCCCTTGCCCTGGCACTTGCGAAGACGATGATGCCCTGAACCCCTTGACCCCTGGATGTCAGTGAACCCCTGGATGGCCCGATACCCCTTGGCCCCTGATGGCATTGAACACCTGTGCCTTAGGATCGCGAGGATCCATTGGCTCTTCATGACATGGAACCCCTTGGCCTAAATGGCCCGGAACAAAGTCCTACGGAACCCCCTGGCTAAAATGGACTGGAACCCCTAAGCCCTTGCTGGCTCGGAAAACCCTGGATGGTCATGTACTCTAGGCCCCTGAATGGCCCCGTACATATTGCCCTCTGTATGAACCTGAACTAGTTGGCCCATTGATTGTCCCGAACCTGAGCCCCAGTCTCCTGGACAACCCAGAATCAATTGATGACCCTACACCGTCCCTCTTCTTTGATTCTATTGACTCTAAAGGAACCCCTTAAATCAGGGTTATTCACCTTATTCTTCCCCGGCCCTGTTGGACTGTAGCCTCGCCACAATTCTATCCGGACCCTGCCAATCTCTACCCCGGCCCTGTCCACCTGTACCCTGACTCTGTCCACCTATACCCTTGCCCTGACCACCTGTACCCTGGCCCTATCCGAATTAACCCTTATGACCCTGTCTGATTCTACTCTAACCATATCTGATTGCTATGGTCCCTTCTGGTTCTATTCATCCTTGCCCTTGCCCAACCTGATACTACCCTGGCCTTACTTGATACTATACTGACCCAACCTGATACTACCCTGGCCCTACTTAATACTATACTGGCCCAACCTGATACTGCCCTGGACCAACCTGATACTGCCCCAGACCAACCTGATACTACCCTTGCCCAACCTGATACTACCCTAGTCCAATCTGATACTTTCCCTGGTCCAACCTGATACTACCCTGGCCCAACCTGATGCTACCCTGGCCCTACTTAATACTATACTGGCCCAACCTGATACTGCCCTGGCCTAACCAGATACTGTCCTGGCCCAGCCTGATACTTCCCTGGCCCAACCAGATACCACCCTGGCCCAATCCCAGGTCCCTGCAAAGATAACCAACCCAGTAAGTACAATTATTAATTCCATAAAAGGCCATAGAAAAATTTACCCTTTATATTAAGTTAAAAAATAATTTCGAAAAATTTAATTTTGTTTATGATTAATCAATAAATTAATCAATGAATAACAATCAATATTTTAGACCTAAGAAGAAAATTTCTGGATGTTGGATTGAATTTATGTTATCTTGCCTGCTGACCATTCTGGTAAGTTATATTAATTTTAAAAACTGACATGAAAAAAGTTTCCGTTAGTTTGTTGAATATTTTTATTTTGTATATATCCTTATTTAACATTATTTTCTTTTTCAGTGAAAGTTCGCTTTAGCGCCGTTCATAAAAATTATGTTAAGATTTTTTCAAATTCATTGAATTTTATTTTATATGTAAACTATTTGTTGAATTTTAATTATTTTCAGGTTGTTTGAAATTCAAGGACGTCACCTCTATGTATGATGAAATATTAAATATTTAAAAATTGTATATTTGAAACACGAAATTAGTTTATTGTTATTGAAATGTTTTTAAATTATGAAATAAAAATATTGAAATGTAAGAAATAAAATGTAAATTTCAGATAAAATGGCAGTTTGTCTGGTTCAAGGGGCAAGCCGAGGGATTGGATTAGAATTCTGCAGAGTTCTCAGGTTCTACCTCATCTTGATTTATGAGATGCACTCTTCACTCTTCATATATTGTATTTTACACAACTTCATTTCTCGCATTATTTTTTCTTGCATTGTATTTCATAGAATTATAGTTCTAACATTGTAATTACAGAAATTTATTCCTAACATTGTGTTTATGAAATTCATTTCTTACAATGTGTTTATGAACTTCATTTCTCGCCTTATTTTATCTTAAATTGTATTTCATAGAATTATAGTTCTATCATTGTAATTACAGAAATTTATTCCTAACATTGTGTTAAAGAACTTCATTTCTTACATTGTGTTTTAAAGATTCTTAATCATAGTGTTTACCAGATCTTCATGAACAATCTCTTTTACAGAATTTCATCTCTCTTTGTCTTTTACAGAATTTTATTCCTTATATTGTGTTTCACAGAACTCCATTCCTCACATTTGTGTTTTTCAGAACTTCATTCTTCACATTGTGTTTCACAGAACTATATTCCTCACATTGTGTTTCACAGAACTATATTCCTCACATTGTGTTTCACAAAACTATATTCCTCACATTGTTTTTCACAGAACTAAATTCCTCACATTGTGTTTCACATACCTATATTCCTCACATTATGTTTTACAAAACTATATTCCTCACATTGTGCTTCGCATACCTATATTCCTCAAATTGTGTTTCACAACTTTATTCCTCACACTGTTTCACAGAACTATATTCCTCACACTGTGTTTCACAGAACTATATTCCTCACATTGTGTTTTATAGAACTTCACTCTTCACATTGTGTTTCACAGAACTATATTCCTCACATTGTGTTTTATAGAACTTCACTCTTCACATTGTGTTTTACAGAACTATATTCCTCACATTGTGTTTTATAGATCTTCATTTCTCACATTGTGTTTTACAGAACTATATTCCTCACATTGTGTTTTATAGATCTTCATCACATTGTGTTTTACAGAACTATATTCCTCACATTGTGTTTTATAGATCTTCATTTCTCACATTGTGTTTTTACAAAATTTATTTCCTCACATAGAGTTTAACATTGTTGCGGCACATTCTTTTTAAAAATTATTGAGAGGGATAGACAAATTATTATCTAAAGTAAGAACATTTTTTGGTAACTAAAGTTTTACTACAGGGTTCCAAAAAAACGTTGCTATCGTAAATTTCGTTGCATATTTGGTTCAAAAATTTCCAAAAAATTCCCAACTTTTTTTATGGATAAAAGTTTGCATGTTATTATGTTACAAATCATTATAAGTTTAGAAATTAAAATTAATTTTATTTGGTGTAGCGAAATCCGTAAATCATCTGAAAACGTAACTATTCTGAAAAGTATTTTTTTCGAAGGTTTTCTTGACAAGTATTTATTCTTTTTTCTTTTCTTTCTTTTTTTGTAAAAATTCCGACGGATTTAGGTAATCTTTTTATGACTTATATTTTGATTTACCCGGAACTTATGTAACAAAAATAATTTCGAATTTTTTTATGTGGCATGGTGACATCAAAATGGATATTTTTCTTATTTCTTTTAAGTTTGCGTAATAATGTTCAAGTACTGGCTTTGTGTCGAGATCCAGACAATGCAAAACTCAGGAAAATAATCAAAAATATCATTGAGTGATTGAATCATAAATTTATTTTAAATGACGTAACTCTTAAATATGTAGACGACTTTTAGAATCAATTTATTTCTTTTCAAATCAAGTTATATTTTTAGAATTTAGTTATATTTTTAGAATCAAGTTATATTTTTAGGATCAAGTTATACCTTTAAAAATCAAGTTATATTTTTAGAATCAAGTTATATTTTTAGAATCAAGTTATACCTTTAAAAATCAAGTTATATTTTTAGAATCAAGTTATATTTTCAAGTTATATTTTTAAGAATTAAGTTATTTCTCTAAGAAACAAGTTATTTCTTTAAGAAACAAGTTATTTCTTTAAGAAACAAGTAATACCTTTAAGTATTAAGTTATATCTTTTAGAATCAAGTTATATCTTTAAGAATCAAGTTATACCTTTAAGAATCAAGTTATACCTTTAAGTATCAAGTTATATTTTTAAGAATCAAGTTATATCTTTAAGAATCAAGTTATACATTTAAGAATCAAGTTATATTTTTAATAATTAAGTTATATCTTTAAGTATCAAGTTATACATTTAAGAATCAAGGTATATCTTTAAGAATTAAGTTATATCTTTAAGAATCAAGTTATATCTTTATGAATCAAGTTATATCTTTAAGTATCAAGTTATATCTTTTAGAATCAAGTTATATCTTTAAGAATCAAGTTATATCTTTAAGAATCAAGTTATACATTTAAGAATTAAGTTATATCTTTTAGAATCAAGTTATATCTTTAAGAATCAAGTTATACCTTTAAGAATCAAGTTATACCTTTAAGAATCAAGTTATATCTTTAAGAATCAAGTTATATCTTTAAAAATCAAGTTATACCTTTAGGTATCAAGTTATATCTTTAAGAATCAAGTTACATCTTTAAGAATCAAGTTAAACCTTTAAGAATCAAGGTATATCTGTAAGAATTAAGTTATATCTTTAAGAATCAAGTTATACCTTTAAGAATCAAGTTATATCTTTAAGAATCAAGGTATACCTTTAAGTATCAAGTTATATCTTTTAGAATCAAGTTATATCTTTAAGAATCAAGTTATATCTTTAAGAATCAAGTTATACCTTTAAGAATCAAGTTATATCTTTAGAATTTAGTTATATTTTTATGAATCAAGTTATATCTTTAGATTTTAGTTATATTTTTAAGAATCAAGTTATATCTTTAAGATTCAAGGTATAATTAAAACTTTGGTTTTTTTCTGCCTTTTCTTACTTAAAACCTGCTAAAATGGAGCGACCGCAAGTTCCAAAAAAATTCCTCTTTGATTATACAATAAAAGGCAACTTTGTGAATCATTGATGATTCTGTTAGACATATTTTTCAATGCCTTAAGGGAAATAATGAAAATGTTGTTTAAGTGTGAAACATATCAATTGTTGCTGTTTATAATAAAAGAAATAACACTCAAAAATCTCAAAAGAACGTTTTAATTGATTGATTGATTGGTGACAGATCGCTGAAGAACACTGAAATAATCCCCTGTGACGTCAGCAATGAAGAGAATATAAAAACTATGGCAGACTTTGTCAAACAGAAATATAATAAACTAGGAAACCATTTTTAATGAAAATGCTTTTTTGAATTTTGAGATTTCCAGAATTTTTTTGTTCGAAATGTTCGTTTAACTTTTTTTTTTATTTTTTATTTTAAATCTTTTTCACAATAAAGTTTTTAATAAATGATGCAAATATTTTGAATAAAGTAAACAATTTTAATGTTTTTAATCTGGGTCATATATTGAATTGAAACCTAATGGATAGAAACGTTCAGGATATTTTTCCTTTGCAAAGAGATTTCCTCCCCCTCCCCCCCTCTCCCTGCAGCACGTACTTCTTAATTGTTCCATTTTTATACTTTCGTTTTGATTTTATTAACCTTTAACACTTGATCTCGATATCCAATGTGGGCACTTTCTAAGAGGACAATGCTTGATCCCTTTATCATAATTATCCCTGCAGTGTATACCATCACGGGATATTAAAGAATAATTAAATTGACCCGTAGGTTTACACTCTACATGAGATAGAGATCAATACTTGATCCAGAGTTTTACAACACAAAATATGTGACTTCTAAACTATCCTTCGGCAACTAAAAGATTTGTAAAATGTTGCCTTTTTTCTTCCTTATACTAATTTGAAATGGATGCAAATAATAAATTTAAAAAAAATGTTTCGGGCACATTTTTAATAAAAGCAAAAACCTTTATGATTCAAAAGTGAAAAAACAACGAAAACATTTTCATTGTTTTCTGGTTCTCAGTTTTCTGGTAATATTATGGCGGCTTTTTTATTTACAGGAAAAATCTTAATTATATGTTCTCAATGTTCCAGATGTAACAGCTGAAGGGCTGATGTCCACCTTTACGGTCAACACGTTTGCTCCTCTCTTGATGGCCAAACATCTTGCTCCTCTTCTACAAAAAGGAAAATACTTTTAAATAATAAAAATGTTGTAGTTTGTCAGATGGATATTTCTTCTAAGGTCTAATGTGGTCACTTTAAAAGAGGATAAATAATGATCACTCAATTATAGTTATCACTGCATGGTATGACAACCACATGCTATCGAAAAGGAATTAGATTATTCCGTATATCGATTCTGGACAGCGAAATTCTCAACACATAGTTTTGAATTATGAAAATTAATATTATGAAATTACACTTTTCACTAAAATTGTTTTTTTAACTTTTCTTTGTTTTGATTTGATATTGGTTTAAATGTATTATAAACGGAATTCCAAATTTTATTAAATGATGATGGTATCTTGAAACCATTTAAAAATTTTATTTGAGAAAATGTCTCGTTTTTATAAATCTTAAATTTGACAATCTAAAGATAAACTAAAATTTTTTGCAAAAGGACTTTGAGATGGGTAAATCTTCCAAAAAATCTAGAGATGATTTCAAGGATGCACATTGCACATAGCTAGAAAGGCTGAAGCGACTAATTACCCTTGTAAGAAATTCTGCGTCGGAGCAATTTTCGAAGTGTTTCCCGTTATAACCAATAAAACAGATAAGAATGTTTTTCTTGTAAAAACGAGCCCTTAAATAGCCTAGATTTTATTAATTTTCTGACATGTTTATTGTTTAATGATTTTTGATTTTGATTCCAAATATTTGGTTTTAATATTTTTTAAACCTTTTAAATTATAAATAAGTATTTCTTGTATCAGGAACTGGTTTGGTGGGATCACAGCAGTTTAAGGAGGATCCTAAAAAATCTCACTCTTCTGTCATAGGAATCCAACTTCACTTTTTAACTTTGTTGCCAGACAAAAGGAGAGAAACACTAAACAATAAACATATGTTTTCTTTAAAAAAGTTAGATATTATCTAACTATCTCTTTTAAGTTCCTGACACACTGCTCAGACGATCAGAGGCGTATTCAGGGGGGGGGCTATGGACCAGTGAAATCTATTGATTTTAGTGGGTTTTCAGGCCCCAACGGGTGTTGAGCCCTCCCTGGAAAGAGAAAAAAATTTAAGTCTCCCCCTGGACAAATTCCTGAATACGCCCCTGCAGACGATATGTAAATATTTCAAAAAAAATTTATTCACAGAAAAAATAATATTTTATCAAATAACAGTAGAAACATTAAATAATGGCTAAATTACTTTATGGCCTTAAAAATTTTCTAGAAAAATTGATTTTTTAAGCCACCAACAGCCTTTTTTCAATTTGTCCCTGTTAACATAGAAAGTTTGTATTCTGGATTGCTCTTACAGAATTATTAGTAAAAATGCGTAAAATGTATAATGTTTATCTTAAAGGTTTAATTTACATTTCGTCTGAACAGAAAAAAATACATTATTATTATTATTACAAGACTTATTGATTGATTATACGCAATTTCAGCAAAATAGGTATATCTGCGTAAAACTTGTAAGAATCCAATATTATAGGGGTTTCTGATACATTACTAAAGTATTACATGACGTCTTTGATTAGGGAGATTTCTTTCTAGCTTCTCTTTTAATCACATTCTGAGCAGTGTGCCGGATAAGCTGTTTGTACGTTTTCTTTATTAGAATCTAATAAAAATGGGAGAAAAAAGTGAAACCATGTTGAAAAAGTGGATTGTCTAGTTAATATGAGTGCACGTGTTGGTTCTATATCAGATAATAGGTTGGGAGGATGGTATTCATACAGGTACAGATACAAATATAATCCCCCTCCCCCCTCCCTTCTTTCTCTAATATAACTTTTCTTATTTTGTCACTACATTATCGTCAAATAGAGTATCAAGTACTATAGGTGGCAACAGAAAAATGAACTAATTATGCATTACGTCACAAGTGTCAAATATAACAAGGAAAATAAAATTTTCTTACATTGGATGACTTGTTTTACAAGATTAAATAAAAAGTGTAAAAGCTAAAACTAAAGAACACATAAAATTGCACTTAATTTACTGTAAGATAAGCACTTGATTCTAAAATTAACACTATTATTAATAAATTTGTCGGACACAAAAACTGAATTGACACTTATGACGTCAGAATACAGCTGTACTGAGAGTGTACAAATTCTACGTTTCCATCTATTGTACTAGAATCTATTTGATTATCGTTGCATTTTGTAAACAAGGAAAATAGAAGATTTTAAAGTGAAGAAACTACACGAGTGAAGAAAATACATGAGTGAAGAAACTACGTTTCTGAAGAAACTACGTTTCTGAGTTAAATTTTAAAAGTTTTAAGTAAAGAATGTCCTATGGATATTGCAGATTCTAAACTTAAATAAGATAAATAAGATATGTCTAAATATTAGATGAACATGTTCTGTAAATCTGTATTTATGAATGTTTAAATCCGGGATGAATATGTTCTGTAAATCTGTATTTATGAATGTTTAAATCTGGGATGAATATGTTCTGTAAATCTGTATTTATGAATGTTTAAATCTGGGATGAATATGTTCTGTAAATCTGTATTTAAGAATATTTAAATCTGGGATGAATATGTTCTGTAAATCTGTATTTATGAATGTTTAAATCCGGGATGAATATGTTCTGTAAATCTGTATTTATGAATGTTTAAATCTGGGATGAATATGTTCTGTAAATCTGTATTTATGAATGTTTAAATCCGGGATGAATATGTTCTGTAAATCTGTATTTATAAATGTTTAAATCTGGGATGAATATGTTCTGTAAATCTGTATTTAAGAATGTCTAAATCTGGGATGAATATGGCGACAAAATGTTTATCTCTTGAGCTAGGGCGAGGGAAGAACAGGTGAACAATTGAAATTCTGATCCATCCTTAAGATCTGTTGCATGTTTGTAAAAAAAATTTACCTTTAATTATTTATATTAATTTAATTTTGCAATATTTTTTAATATTTATACGATATCAGATGAAAATGTTCTGAGATTTCTATATTTCTTGTTCTTCATTTTCTTCTTGTTTTTAGATCTTTCATACATCTTTCAATCATATATCAGCTAATTTTGAAAATAAAGAAAAGAGGTTTCCTTGTAATTAGCCACTTTACAAGAAAGAACTACTTTCAAAAAGATTTTGCATTTTTCCGAACACTATATCCATTTGACCTTGCTTTCTTTTCTAAGGACTTTGATAAAGCATTCTGGGGGGGGGGAAGGGTTAGTGAGCAAGTCAGTACCCTCTCCTATCTTATTAAATTATTTGCAGATGTTTTTGCTTTTGTCATATTCTAAACACTTTCTAGAACATTTAATTGGTAGAATATATACAGGGGGGAGAGACGTCTCCCATCCCACATTAAAACACATTTTCTAATTTTCCTGTTTGATATTTTCCTCTGTTTTCTTGTTTATCTTGTTTAAGGTCTTTCCAAATAGTTATTTTGACATCAAGTTGTGGAGCAGGTAGGAGAGATATAAGGAAGTTTGTAGGAGGGCGGGTATAGGGGATTGCTCCCTGTTGTCCTTATTTATTATACTCTTTCCGAGTTAAGGGGGATTAAGGAAACCCATAACTGCACCCCCTTTGCAAAATGGGGAGTTAAGCTGTCTTGAGAGAATCTTCCATAGCAGTCCAGTCCTCACATTTGGTTGAGTAAAAAGCCTGTATTATGGTGCATAGCTTGTAAAGCTTGTATACCCATCAGGGGTTAAACTCCTTCTTTCAGTTCACCAACCTAAAGATGAAGTTTTTTTAATCTATGTACATTCCATGCTTCCCCTGTAGGGTACGAGTTGCGTAATTAAACTTGGCGCTCCTCCAGGCTGTAATTCTGGGACCACATAGGATAGGTCCGCTCTTTTCGGAGGCAGTCAGGCAACTGTATGTTTGTGAAAAGAGATGTTGTAATTGTCCTCAATTTGTGCGTATTTTTATTAGATATTTTAATAAGTTGTAAACAGAGGCGTACAAGGGGTGGGCACTGGGTGCACGTGCCCCCCTCCCCTTGCAGGGTGTCTCGTGTATGAAATGATTTTATATAGAGAAAAACTGAAAAACTTTATTCTAAAAGGCAACTTAATTTATCCTTCTGTGATAAAAATATTTTAAGTAATTTAAAAAGAAAAGAAAAATTGGACATCAAATCCAAGTTTTTCATCATTTAAATTTTTTTTACACAAATTGTTGAACTTCTGTTCTGTTATTATTCTGATGAACTGGGGGGGAAAACTTGATATCAAAAGACATGTTTTTATCCTCTTCATTACTATTCGTTTTTGCCACAAACTCAAATTTCTAATCCCTATTTCTTTGAAACCTGATGGTGTAGACATTATTTCAAAGTTAGGCTTTTTCATAGTTCAAAGAATTCATAGAATTCATAGTTTAAAAGACAGCAAAAATATTTTGGCGGGCTCACGCGCGCAGAAGATGATCCCCCCCCCCTCTTACACTAAAGCTCTTGAACGCCCCTGGTTGTAAACTTGTCAAAATTTAGTTTTCGGATAATGGAATTGAACACTTGCCACAACACAATAATTTTCGAATCTAAAGCTTTGCAACCTGATGATGTTAACCTTTATTAATACATATTTTGATTAAGTGATTAATTTAGTTTATGTCAAAAACATGAAACCCAAGCTGACATGGGGAGTGGCGAGGAGCTCAACCCTCAAAATAATAAAAATTGTTTAACGTTTTTTCAGGGTCATTTGTTTATCTCTACACCCTGGGACAACAGACACAGACCTGTCCAAACCATATCAGGTACATCACTTGGGGGGGGGGGATGTGTTATCTGTTATTCAAACATACATAACATTATTATTTTCGAAAGCCTCCTTTTGGGAGAGTTAGTTTTCAGGAAAATACATACTCGTATAATTTCATCCACAAGAAAACTTCTTATGTTGATAATTAGTTTGGTATTTTTCCTTTGGCCCTTTTTATCCGGTGTCGTGGGTCAGTTCATCTCCCTACGGTGGGCTCATCTCCCCCTATTATTTTAACCAGTTCATCTCCCTACGGTGGGTTCATCTCCCCCTATTATTTTAACCAGTTCATCTCCCTACGGTGGGTTCATCTCCCCCTATTATTTTAACCAGTTCATCTCCCTACGGTGGGTTCATCTCCCCCTATTATTTTAACCAGTTCATCTCCCTACGGTGGGTTCATCTCCCCCTATTATTTTAAGCAGTTCAACACAATGTTTGACATCAAATGCAATATTATGACATTCGCAGATGTTTATTAATGTATTTTGATTGGAAGAACACATTAAAATTTATCGTTATTTCTCAAAAATATTGATGGTTTGATGATTTGGCACTTAGAAATACATTTTAGGTCGAAATGCACATAAAATTAAGTTAACATATTTTTTGATGTTTCTAGAATTTTTTTCTGTCTAACATTGTACGTTGAAATGGTTAAAACTGGGAGGAGATAATCCACGCAGGACACCAGGTAAAAAGAAATATACGGATATATGAACCGGATCCTTGGGCCAAAAACCAGCAAAATTAATCTATAAAAACAGAAAAACACACCTTTTGATAAATGATCAAGCAAGTTTTTGTAAAAAAAAGTAATAAAAAGGCAAATATTAAGGAATTTTTTATTATTAGAAATAACCGCGACAGGAAGAATTATTAATGAAATGGATTCGGACAAACATAAAAATAGAATCTTCATTCCTAGCACTGTTTAAACAATTTTAATCTTAGACGATGGACATTAAAGCAAGCATTATTTCAACTTGAATCCCTTCGAAATGAAAAAAATTTTGTTCACAAAAAGAAAAAAAAATTTTGTTTAGAAAGGTGTTCCTCAGGATAAATTGTTTACTACAGAATTTACAGTCAGGTAAAGAAAACTTTTTTCTCATTATTTTCGAATTTTTTGTCATAAATCCTTCAGTAAAACTTCCTCAACCCCCTCCATCTCAATCTTAAAAATTGTTTCTTTGAAATGATTTCGATTATTAAGATATTTTTATTAGCAGCTAAAAAGTATTTGTATAACTGTACAGTGTACATCAGTAAGTTAGAGCGTGGAACATTATTTATGTTTAAATATTTTCTTGATTAAATCTTCTTCAATTCTTAGTATTTAATATCCTCCACGATATCCGCCACGATACCCTCCATAACCACCTTGATGTCCACGATACCCACCACGGTATCCGCCGTATCCGCCCCTGGATCCGCCATAACCTCCACGCTGTCCGGGATAATCATCATATCCTCCTAAATATCCATTATGTCCCGCATGATTACCAACATATCCTGCACTTTGAGCTTGTGATTGAGCCTGAGCTTGTGCACCAGCTCCTCCAGCTCCTCCTGCTCCACCCGCGGCTCCGGCTTGTGCCTGTGACTGAGACTGTGATAAAGAACCTCCACCGTTGCCTAAAGCCAAGGATTGAGATTGCGCTTGAGCGCCAGTAGTGCCATATCCACCATAACCTCCTCCTGTGGCTTGTGACTGAGCTTGTGCTCCGGCCGCTCCGCCGGCCCCTCCATAACCCCCGGCTCCTGCTTGTGCCCCGGCCGCTCCGCTGGCCCCTCCGTAACCTGCTGCTCCTGCTTGACTTTGCGCTCCAGTCGCTCCACCAGCCCCTCCATAACCTCCGGCTCCTGCCTGTGCTTGAGCTCCAGTGGCTGCTTGCCCATATTGTGGAGCGGAATAAGACTCTCCCAGTAGCAGTAGAATAGCTGAAAGCCAGCTCAATCTCAATTTATTCATTCTAGAAAAGATTTGTTTAAAAACTATGCACAAAGTGTAGAACTGTTGAATATTAAGTGTCTAGTCGGTTTATCAATCTTATATTATTCAACTGTAGCGATTACCTGGAGTAAGCTGTTTGTTTAATGAGTTCAAGATTAAGACTGCAGAGTCTGGAGTTTATTAAGATTATTGCGTCTGCGTGCTAAAATAACCCAAAGTGCGTAGAGGTTGAATGGTCACTTTACAAACATAACTCTACCCCCCCCCCCTTTTAATCCAACTCTGCCAAACAAACCTTATAAAATACATCGCAATAAATGGTTATACAATTCATACGTTTAAAATTAAGTGAATAAAATATGTTTATTTCAGCAAACTTTTGGAGATAATTGATGGAGCTACTAGTCTTGATTCTGGTAGATTTATAGCTTGGGACGGTCAAGATATTCCTTACTAATGGATTATTGGGAAAACGAGTTTTCTGGTTCCTGCCTCAATTCTACTAGACACCTCTCCCTTCTCACCCTTCTAGACTATGAGGTAAACAGAGTAATTAAATGGATCGTTAAAATTTGTACTTCTGATTTATAACAAGAATTGTGTTCAGGGATTCCTGTTTGTCATCGGAACAAAATGGCGGATCTGGATGGAGATATAATCATAAATGTTTTGTTTTTGCACCTCCTGTCTTTAAAATGTTATTCAATTATGTTTTCAGAGTTAAAAAGTGAGTGATCTATTGTTACACGTATTGATGTGAAAAAGATAAGAGAAAACTACATCAAAGTGGAAGGTAGGAATCTATTTTTTTTAATGATTATTGAATATTGATAAAGAGGATACATTGGTTTTAAAGGGACTTTAAGCGAAATTTCAAAATGACAATGCCCGATTCACAACGGTACCCTTGAAACCTTCTGATTTCATAATGTGGAAGATATTTTGGGTTTTCTAGGTTTCAAAGTGTTAAATTCTGATAATTCCTATATATTTTCTTGCAGTAGAAATGCACAAGCTACTTGTGAAGAGTCAACACTGTTGATGATAATCGTTTTCGAGATTATGAGATCTAATACCAGAGGCCGAATTTAAAGAATTTGAGCAGCGGTTTGAATTTAAGCCGCGGCTTAATTATGGTTGGTTTCACTTAAAATTGTATCAAATGTTTCAAGATTTAAGCCGGCGCTCAATTCAACCCGGGTTTTGGCGGATTTAAGCCGCAACTTAAATTCTTTAAATTCAGACAAAGCTTTTGAGTGTACCGTTGTGAATCAGACGGAGGTCCACTTGAAATTACGCTTTGGCTTCCTTAAAGTAAACTTGTCACAGGAAAAAATTTTTTGGAAAAAAGTCCAGAGAAAATGTCACTGAAGAAGTTCTGGTTTTTAAATGTTTAGACCTACGTTTTAAGAATTTCGACACCAGTAAAAAGTTATAAAATGTGCTGGTAAAAGATTTTTAAAAATAGAGCTCGATGCACAATCAATTAATGAAAACTGTTAAATTAGGCATAATATGGAGAGGGTATCAATATAATTCAATATGACGACCTTTTAAGTTTTCAACTATGTTCAAACTTCTCTTTTAACACATCATTATTCAATCAAAACATATATTCCGAAAAGTGCCAACATTCATCACCAAATGTCTTGAATTTTAGAATAACGCAATATTGATAAAGAAATAACAATTTTAATTATCATCTTTACAAGAAAATTCATGGAATTTTACTTTTTATCGAAATTCAAATTTTCCGAAATCGTTGTTTAGGTTAAAATCGCTTTTTATTTTTCTCAAAAAATTGTCCCAAGGGACCGTTTAGTATCTTTACATCCCGGGAATCATGGGTTGGTAGTGCTGGTCAAAAGATGGTAAAATTTAATCTAGTTTTTTATATTTATTTACTATTATGAATTGGATAACATACATATATATTGACTTTATTTAACAATTAAACTTATTTCCTAATTGTTTTGTAACACATTTTCACTGCACAGGAGTGTATATGTTTCAGAANGGGATGATTTAGGGAAAATGAAAAATGGGACAGCAGAAGGCAATTTTTTTCATTCTTTTTGATACTTTTTCCACAAAAAAATAATTTATTTTCCCCAATGCAGCAATAAAACCTTAAGAAAGTTTTTTAATTTCTGGGAGAGGGGGGGATAATATTAAGGGAAATATACACCCCTATATTTTATCGGAATAAACAACAGTAAAAATTAAGCATAAAAAAGCAGGAAAACCTGATGGATTTTGATCAAGGAAAACTAATAGAAAATATCACTGGGATCTGTCATAGCAACTTAATAAGGTCAAAAGGATGCTTCTATTCTATCTTCTTGGTTCGAACCTTCACCCTGTCGTGCGGAGCCGTATTACTGTAGAAAGAATAGATCGTCAAAATAAAATCAATAAAATTTGAAATTTTTTTCAATAGTTAAAATACTAATTTCTATTTTTTATACAGTGAAAACCAGAAAATCTCAAATAGGAAGACGACTTGTAAAACAATAACTTCAAAAGTCCGATGACCATAGGACATCATAAGTGTGCAGTGTAAACAGATCCACGGCACTAAATTTGTGATTTAGTAAGTCTGTAGTGTAACTATTTCCATCAAATGTCGTCTTCCTATTTCATTGTTTAATGGTTATCACTGTACAAATACAATATTCTAATCATGACGTTTATTTAAACTTTGGAATGAAATGTTTTATTAATTTTTTTGTCAGTGAGTAGTTAACCTTTTTTTAAGTGATCCTTTCATTAAAGTGTTACTTCAACAATTCCGAACTGAATCCTTGACATTGTTGCTAAAGAGGTTCACCTGACAAAAATCTGTCTCTCAACGTATATTACTTGTAAATATGAATATTTAAAGCGCTGAAAAATGTGTTTTCCTTTCAGAGACATTTTTCAAACTTAAGATGAGAGACTTTTTTAAAAATAAGTTACGTCAGTGTGATTTAGAAATAGGTGAACAATCCGTTTATATTTTCTTTGCAGAAATATCTTTTTAAAATATGATCTATTTGTTTTCCCTGAGAAGTAGTTTCCCCTCCTTATCCTTGAAATCAGCATACACCACTTCACTCCGTACATCAAACCCAAGCTTATCAAATACCCTCAAATATAAATAGAAAATTTAACAAATTTAAATACTTTTTATTTATTTCATTCTTAACAAGATTCTTTACTTCCTAAATTCGAGGATTTTGTTAAATGGTTCAAAATCAAAAAACAGAGGCGGCTTAAGGATTTATTGTCGACGTCGACTCATGGAAAATTGAGGGCTGTTAAAGAAAAAAATCCTGCGGCACCCTTTTATCAGTCAAAAATTAGTAAATGGTTCTTTCATGGATCGAAATGGAAAGGTAGCAGGGGGCACAACATTTTCCCCCTCCCAGCAATTTTTCCATTATTCCTCCCCCATTTTTAAGGAGCCCTGAAGAAATAGGTTTTTTATGTTTTACCTATTAGAGTATATTCCTGTAGCAAATACATATTGATACTCACATCCATACTCCTTAGCTATCTCCAAGGACCTTGGGATATTATGGGTTAAAGGGAATTTTGAAGTACATCATTGATTAAATGGCCGCCTAAGTACATCATTGGTTAAAGGGACTATTGAAGTACGTCATTGATTAAATGGCCGCCTAAGCACATCATTGGTTAAAGGGACTTTTGTAGTACATCTTTGATTAAATGGCCTCCTAAGTACATCATTGGTTAAAGGGACCTAGGTACATTATTGGTGAAATGTCCCTATGGTACATCATTGATTAAATGGCCGTCTAAATACATCATTGGACGGGACCTAGGTACATTATTGGTGAAATGGTCTTAGGTACATCATTGGTTAAAGGGACATAGGTACAATATTGGTGAAATGGTCCTTGGTACATCATTGGTTAAATGGGCCTTAATACATCATTGGTTAAAGGGACCTAGGTACATCATTGATATGGGCCTTAATAAATCATTGGTTAAAGGGACCTAGTTACATTACTGGTGAAATGGTCCATGGTACATCATTGGTTTAATGGGCCTTAATACATCATTGGTTAAAGGGATCTAGGTACATCATTGATATGGGCCTTAATACATCATTACTGGTGAAATGGCCCTTGGTACATCATTTGTTTAATGGGCCATAATACATCGTTGGACAAAGGGACCTAGGTACATCATTGGATAAAGAGACCTAGGTACATCGTTGGTTAAAGAGCCCTTGGTGCATCATTGATTAGATGGCCCTATGTAGATCATTGGTTAAATGGGCCTTAATACATCATTGGTTAAAGGAACCTTGGTACATCATTGATGAAATGGGCCTTAATACATCATTGGTTAAAGGGACCTAGGTACATCATTGATTAAATGGGCCTTAATACATCATTGGTTAGAGGGACCTAGGTACATCATTGGTTTTAGGGACCTAGGTACATCATTGGTTAAAGGGACCTAGGGGCTCAGTTTCATTTGCCATAATATTTTGCCATAATTATTTTTGCCATAATTACATTTGCCATAATACATTTGCCATAAGTAACACTTGCCATAAGTCACACTTGCCATAAGTTACACTTGCCATAATGGTTACACTTGCCATAATTACACTTGCCATAATTACTCTTGCCATAATTAAAATTAAATATGGTTTGAATTAACAAACATATATTTATATTTTCTTTTACAATTACAAATTGAATACAAATTACAAATCTAATGCAGAGACAGTTCATGAGCTATCAGGTTTAGGCACTCTTCTATGGGAAGAGTATTATACTGTAGGACAATGTTAGCAATCCTCTCATAGGTTGGAGGGAGAAATTCGGGTTTGAATTCTAGCTGAGCACATTTTAACCGAACATTTCCAGTACTTCACTGCTGTAGACAAGGCATTGGCTACATAGGTGTAGTTGTTGCTGTCTCGAACCATTGGTTTACCCTTACTTGTGGTCTCAAAGGTAACCAAAGGGTCCTTCATTATGAGAAAATATGGAGCTGAACTTGTGTCAACTGTTCTGTTTTAAAACAATGAGAAAACTAAAGTTGGGAATTTTCATGGGAAAATTTCCCGCATTTGCAATAAAAAAAGACCGATTTTCATCTTTTTAGAAATTAGAAAATTATGACAAAAGTAATTATAGCAAGTGTAATTATGGCAAGTGTAACCATTATGGCAAGTGTAACTTATGGCAAGTGTCACTTATGGCAAAAGTATTATGGCAAGTATAATTATGGCAAAAGTATTATGGCAAATGAAACTGAGCCGACCTAGGTACATCATTGGTTAAAGGGACCTATGTACATCAATGGATGAAGTGGCTTTAGTATATCATTACATAATGGGACCCTAGTACATGATAGGTTAATGAACCTAACAATATCAATAGCTAAAAGGTTATCAATGGTACATCAATAGTTAAAGGGACATTTGTGCATCATTAGTTTATGGAAATTTATCATATCTTAAAGGGACCTCGAATGTACATTGTGAACTGCACAAATTAAATAGAAACCCTTCTAAATTTTACCTTTCTACCAATTTTGTGCCAAGTCCCTTAGATCTTGTTGTCTTACTTGTACAGAGAAGCTTTGCATCATACACTTTAGAAGCACCAACCTGGATAATACAATCCCTTTATAAATATAGATAAAGTAGTAATCTCTGTTTGTTTTTATGTTCGATCATAACTCAGGAACACAAGGAGTCATGATATATTTGCCTCAAATGTATTCATTGGGTAACGATGTTCTTAGCTTGGTTCTGAGATTCCAAGTTGAGTGGGTTTACTTTTCAAGGGAAAAATAGCTTAAATCGTAATTTTAAGACTAAGTCCAGATAAAGGGCGTGTTTAACTAGGAGTAACCAGGGCTTCGCGGGGTTTACGAGATTATAAGAAAAGGGGAACATATGGAGGGATTTTGAAATGCATTAGTATATAAAAAAGTATGGGGAAATAAAAAAGAATTTAGGAAAGAAATGAGAGTTAAAATATGAAAAACTACGATCTAAAATAAAAAATTAAATGAAATGAAAAATTGAATATATTTTCACCCTGCTTACCTCGTCCATGAAGGTGAATGTGTTGTGATTTAATTTCTCCCTCAGCTGGAAAAATACATCAAAGTTGTCCTAAACATATTTTTTATAAACAACAAACATTTTCTGCATACGTTGATAACCAACAAACATTTTCATACATTGATAACCAACAAACATTTTCTGCATACATTGAAAAAACCAACAAACATTTTTCATACATTGAGAACCATCAAACATTTTTCATACATTGAGAACCAACAAACATTTTCATACGTTGATAACCAACAAAAATTTTCTGCATACGTTGATAACCAACAAACATTTTTCATACATTGAGAACCAACAAACATTTTTCATACATTGAGAACCAACAAACATTTTTCATACGTTGATAATCAACAAACTTTTTTCATACAGTGATAACCAACAAACATTTTCATACAGTGATAACCAACAAACTTTTTTCATACAGTGATAACCAACAAACATTTTCATACAGTGATAACCAACAAACATTTTCATACGTTGATGACCAACAAACATTTTCATACAGTGATAACCAGCAAACATTTTCATACATTGATAACCCACAAACATTTTCATACATTGATAACCAACAAACATTTTTCATACATTGATAAACAACAAACATTGTCATACATTGATAACCAACAAACATTTTCATTCATTGATAACCAACAAATATTTTCAAACAGTGATAACCAACAAACATTTTCTGCATACGTTAATAAACAACAAAAATTTTCATACAGTGATAACCAACAAACATTTTCATACAGTGAAAACCAACAAACATTGTCATACGTTGATAACCAACAAACATTTTCATACGTTGATAACCAACAAACAATGTCTTACAGTGAGAACCAGAAAACATTTTCATATAGTAAAAACCAACAACAAATGTTCATACATTGAGAACTAACAAAAAATGTTCATACATTGAGAACCAACAAACATTTTTCATACATTGATAACCAACAAACATTTTTTCTCACATTGAGAACCAACAAACATTTTCTTCCATTGATAACCAACAACATTTTTTATACATTGAGAACATAAAAATCATACATTGATAACCAACAAACATTTTTTATAGTGATATCACGTGACTCTACGATTAGAGAATAGAGATTACATGCCCGACTTACAATAGTGTTTCTCTGCAAATTGACTTGCGTATTTCTTACTTATAAGAAACAGCTGAGAAATTATCAGAATTTAACTCTTTTCGAGTCAGAAAAATGACGTTATCCTTCTCATATTGGATCAGATTAAGGTTTAAAAGGGTAGCGTTGTAAATCTGGTATTGCCCCTGTTTAATCTGTTTTAACATATCTTTAAAAAATGTCCAAATGAATAGTAAGAAGTAAGTAAGTAAGGAAACGAGAGTAAAATTGGTACTCTGGTGTAATCGAAGTGTACTGAGAAGTAGTTTAATTATTCGTACCCATTTAAAGGGAGTGACCGGCTTTGTAAGGTAGTTGAACTGAGTATGCAGTGTTGTGGAAATCTTCTTTCGGAATTATTTGAGACATATTAAACTTTTTAAAAATCTGTAAATCCTGAGTTTGAGCGCAAAATCGACGTTCAAAACTCCTACTTTGGGTGTGGATACGCTTTAAGAATTAGTTTTTTGAGATTATTAAATAACGACGACATAAAATGTAGAAAGTTATACAATAAAGTACAGACGTCATGTATAGGAACATGTTAAGAAAATAAAAATTAATCTTATCATCGAAAATAATCAGTTCAAAAATCTTCCCTTATTTTAGAATTTGTCAGTTAAAGATAAGCTAAGTGTTTTATAAAAGGTTAAAATGTTCAAATCAAAATATATATTTTAAAATTTTCTCATCACATTTTCGATTTTTATGATAATAATCAACAATTTTAAAGATCATTTTATTTCTAAACCTTTCCTTTTCTCCTTCCTAGTACCCATGTTTTAAAAAGTAATCTCTCCATTTTTGAATGAACGAACCCTCAAAATTACTCTTACGCTGTTTTAGTTTCTACCTTATTTGTTGAATAATTGGCCCACGTTACGATGAATTTTCTAAATAAACTGCTGTTCTCCAGAAACCTTAAAAAAATTAGACTTTTGGTAGGTAGTTGATCCTCCCCAGAGAATTGATCCTTCCCCCTCCCTTCTCTTAGAATTGATCATCCCCCTCCCTTCACCTAGATATTTGATCCTTCCCCACTTAGAATTGATCAATCATCCCCCACCCTTCACCCAGATAATTGATCCTTCCTCCTTCCTTCACTTAGAATTGATCATCCCCCTCCCTTCACCTAGATATTTGATCCTTCCCCCTCTCTTTACTTAGAATTGATCATCCCCCTCTCTTCACCTAGATATTTGATCCTTCCTCCGATCCCTTCACCCGGAGAATTGGTGCTCCCCTCCCCCCAGCAGCAGCGACAAAGAAAAAAATGACAGAATTCAACAATTTTAAAGACAGATAGATATTGAAAGGAGACAAGTTGCTCAGATACAAGATTAAAGGGCAACATTCTCACGTAATTATTAACAAGCGGACACTTAAAATTAAGTTTACTTTTATTTTCGATTAATTTAATGTTTGGGGTCATTGATGACACTCATAAGCTATAGAATCAGTTGAGATTAGCGTGAATAGTCCCTTGTATTCTGCGTGTACTCACCTTCCAACCCTATCGTTAGATTCCACTACATCTCCAGCTCTAACTCCAACTATTTTACCAGATTTATCTACTGCAGCTAAACTATATCCTGAAGACAACACGGAACTATATTATTGACGAAGAAAGTATCA